>NC_091957.1:10780594-11003094 GCF_031021105.1 Erythrolamprus reginae
CATTTCTCTGATTCCGCCTGCAGTGTCCAAAATGGATAAACCCTTGTCCAATTCGAATATACTGCTCAAAAAAATAAATAAATAAATGGAACACTTAAACAACAGAATATAACTCCAAGTAAAGGAAACTTCTGTGAAATCAAACTGTCCACTTAGGAAGCAACATTGATTGACAATCCATTTCACATGCTGTTGTGCACATTCAACTTTGTACAGAACAAAGTTATTCAATGAAAATATTTCATTCAATCAGATCTAGGATGTTGTTCTTTGAGTGTTCCCTTGATTTTTTTTTTGAGCAGTGTATTTTCCATTCCTTATTTCTTTTTCCCAAGAAAACCTGCGTCGGATTGGGCGTCTTTCTCCTCCCTGTTTTGTCTGCATATTTTCTGGAGGTTCGAAAATTAGTATTTTTATTAGCCACAAACGATGAGTGGCGATTTTATTTCTCTCCCCACCCCCGCCCTTACTCACCAGGATCTCATCCTGAAAAAAGAAGAGCAGCACCAGCAGAGACAACAGGAGCAAAGAAAGGAAAAATTATTACTGAAAAAGCAAAAACAAGCCATTGGAAGGAAGCAGCTGTGCGCACCAAACGTGTGTGTATATATATATACATAGAGAGAGAGACACACACACAAATGCATAGAAGTTTTCGTAGATTTTCACAAGGATATGCATGTAGATTGTTCTGAGTTTGGGTTTTTCCCCGTGTAATATTTTGAGTGTCTTTGCGATGTTGCGGCGAAATCACATTCGCCATCATCAGGCTGAAGTTATTGGCTTCATGATGCTTTGAATATGTTTACATGGCATCGGACCAAAATACCCTACATGGTCTTGGACCAGAATACCTACGGGATGGCCTGTTGTCACACGAATCCCAGTGGCCGATTAGGTCCCACAGAGTCGGCCTTCTCCGGGTCCCGTTGACTAAACAATGCCGTCTGGCGGGACCTAGGGGAAGAGCCTTTTCTTGTGGTGGCCCCGGCACTCTGGAATCAGCTCCCCCAAGAGATTTGAACTGCCCCCACCCTTCTTGCCTTCCACAAGATGTTAAAGACCCATTTATGTCACCGTTTCCTACTTTCTGACCAGTAAGATCTGAGTATGGCATGATTGTGTAGTATTGATTGTTTTTAATGTTTAGGGGTTTCTTAACTTAGTTTTTTCCTAATTATTAGATTTGTATTAGACTGTACTGTATTGCTATTCTGTTGTGAGCTGCCCCGAGTCCTCGGAAAGAGGCGGCATACAAATCTAATAAATTATTATTATTATTATTATTATTATTATTATTATTATTATTATTATTATTATCAATACAACACAGCAAACAAGATCACTATGCTGGATTTCGTATTTTATCACCAGCTGGGCGCTTCCCAAGCAACTAGGACTGCGTGATGTAGCGGCGAATTATGTTTGCCGATCCCAGTAAAGCGGCCTTTTGCAATGGATAGATGGAGATTTTGTCAGTTCCGATGGGTTTCAAATGTCCGCTGAGATCCTTTGGCACTGGGACCACTTTCACTGGCTTATGCCAGAGTCGTTGCAGCTCGATTTTTAGATCTTCATATTTAAATAATTTCTCTAGCTGCTTCTCCTCGATTCTGCTGTCTCCTGGGATTGCGATGTTAATGATCCATGCTTTCTTTTTCTCATTATTATTATTATTATTATTATTATTATTATTATTATTTCAATGCAACACAGCAAACAAGATCACTATGCTGGATTTCGTATTATTATTATTATTATTATTATTATTATTATTATTATTATTATTAAATATTCAAAGCAGCACGAAGCCAATAACTTCAGCCTGATGATGGTGAATGTGATTTCACCGAAACATCGCAAAGACACTCAAAATATTATACGGGGAAAAACCCAAACACAGAACAATCTAAATGCATAGATGTATATACACACATATACAGATGGCTTTCCTGATTTGATTCCAAGGAATGTGGGCACCATTATTGGGTTCCTACCGATGCGCTTGGCGCTATCATACTGGTAGTGAAAATGAAGCTGCGCACACAGCTCTGGGTGGCCGGTGGGATAGTAGGTGCACCCGTGCAAGATTTGGCTTCTGAGCATGCGCAGAAAACCAAATGTCACGCAAGGACAATCAGGTGTGCGAGATTTTGCCGATTTTCAGCAATTTTTTTTGCTTCTGCACATCAAAATTGTAGAAATCTTGTCCATGTCCTCACACAATACAGTGATACCTCATCTTACAAACTTAATTGGTTCCGGGACGAGGTTTGTACAGTGCAAAGTTTGTAAGACAAAACAATGTTTCCCATAGGAATCAATGGAAAAGCGATTAATGTGTGCAAGCCCAAAACTCACCCCTTTTGCCAGCCGAAGTGCCCGTTTTTGCGCTGCTGGGATTCCCCTGAGGCTCCCCTCCATGGGAAATCCCACCTCCGAACTTCCGTGTTTTTGCAATGCTGCGATTTCACTGAGGCTCCCCTCGCTGGGAAACCCCACCTCCGGACTTCCGTTGCCAGCGAAGCGCCCGTTTTTGCGCTGCTGGGATTCTCCTGCAGCATTGCAAAAACACGGAAGTCCGGAGATGGTGTTTCCCATGGAGGGGAGCCTCAGGGGAATCCCAGAAGCACAAAAACGGGCGCTTCGCTGGCAACAGAAGTCCAGAGGCGGAGCATCCCAGTGGCGGCAGCTTGGGTTTGTAAGGTGAAAATAGAGAGGCAAAAAAATCTTAAACCCTGGGTTTGTATCTCGAAAGGTTTGTATGATGAGGGGTTTGTAAGATGAGGTTTCACTATATTTGGCTTCCTGTTCATGTGCAGAAGCCAATGGGGTCGCCCGCCTGCCCATGATCTGGAGCTGCGCGCACAACTGCACCAGTAGTGGTGGCGACAAAGAACTCCCACCTGGACAGCATCACAATATTCACACTTCCAATGAAGATGATGGGAACTGTAGTCTCAAAACCTTTGGAGGATGCTGACGACTGGAGATGTTTTGCTCGAACCAAAAAACTCAAAAAAATTTTTTTAAAAAAATTGCTCATACTGCAAAAAGGAAATTTTGCTTAAGTTAAAAAGGAAGAAGAAAAGAAGAAAGAAGAAAAAAATTAAGCAGACGCTGCAGTGGTGGGTTGCTCCCGGTTCCCCAGATGTGTGCAGGAAGCGAAATCTTGCGAGGGAACCCACGTGTGTGTGAGATTGTGGTGATCTCGGACATTAACACCCTTGAAAATGTCCAAAGATACTTCACCAGAAGAGCCCTTCACTCCTCCACTTGAAACAGAATACCCTACGAAACTAGACTTACAATCCTGGGTCTAGAAAGCTTAGAACTAAAACGCCTTAAACATGATCTAAGTATTGCCCACAAAATTATATGTTGCAACGTCCTGCCTGTCGGCGACTACTTCAGCTTCAACCACAACAACACAAGAGCACACAACAGATTTAAACTTAATATTAACTGCTCCAAACTTGACTGTAAAAATACAACTTCAGTAACCTAACCAAGTTGTTGAAGCGTGGAACTCATTACTGGACTCTGTAGTGTCATCCCGTATCCCCCAACATTTTATCCTTAGACTGTCCACGGTTGACCTCTCCAGATTCCTAAGATGTCAGTAAGGAGCGTGCATAAGTACACTAGAGTGTCTTCCGTCCCCTGTCCTATTACTCTCCTACATCTCCTATATCTTTTTCTATTCCTATATCTTCTCTTCTATTCTTTCATTGATATATTTTGTTCCTATAGCTTCTCTTCTATTCTTTCATTGATATATTTTATTCCTATATCTTCTCTTCTATTCTTTCATTGATATATTTTATTCCTATATCTTCTCTTCTATTCTTTCATTGGTATATTTTAGTCTTATATCTTCTCTTCTATTCTTTCATTGATATATTTTATTCCTATATCTTCTCTTCTATTCTTTCATAGATATATTTTATTCCTATATCTTCTCTTCTATTCTTTCATTGATATATTTTATTCCTATATCTTCTCTTCTATTCTTTCATTGATATATTTTAATCCTATATATTCTCTTCTATTCTTTCATTGATATATTTTACTACGAATATATCCTCTATAACCTTCATTGTGTATTTTACTGCAAGTATATCCACTATAACCTTCATTGTGTAATGGACAAAATCAATCAATCAATCAATAAAATAAATATTTTTTTGTGTGTGCGCATCCCCTCGGGAGATTTTGCTTCCCACGCAGGCGATAGAAGCAAAACTATGGTGGAACGCGCACCCGCAGTTGGAGCGAAGCTGCTCGTACTATCAGTGCGACACCCTTTACCGTTCCGGTAGGAACCCATTACCGCAGGAGGTGAAATCCAACATCGGTGGTAAACCACCAGATTTTTACCGACAAGTCTGCTAATTTCAATTTGAGTTTCCATTCAATCTCTCAATTTCTCCCTTCCCAAAGCTACAAAGTGGATTTTTTTTAAAAAAGTGGGATGGGCGGGGAGAAGGTAAGGTGGCCATCCAAATTTCTTCCATCTTCACAACACTGCTGACCAACCATCCGCTTCCAAATCCTATCTATGGTATTGAAAAAATTGGGCCAAAACGGGAGCCGATGGATGGCCAATGCATAGGAAACCAAACTTATCTACGTAGATGACACACGATCCACATCGGCCAACATCCACAAGCATCCAATCATGCCGTGTAACAGGGAAGACCACTGGCTTTCAATTATTGGGGGATTCTTACCTGATTCCCAGCTGTTTTCTTCTTGCTCATTTGACTGCTCCTCTGCTGAGCACTGCAAAACAGAATTTTTTATATATATATATATAAAAACATATATATATATATTTAACATATATATATATATATATATATATATATATATATATATATATATATATGGCAAAGGTTGCAGGTTCAAGTCCCAGTGGGTATGGCTAGCTGATGAGGCCAAAATAAGGCCGAAATAGATCTATCCTAGTCTCCCTTAATTTTCAAATTCAGCTTAAACATGTGACACATACAGATAGAATTGTCGGCTATCAATAAAATTAACTGCCTTGGAAATGGCCCTGGGTTGGGCCGAGAGGCAAAAAAGGAGCTGTGATGTTCCTTCAATATACCAGGGTGATTCGACACAAAATGTAACCCTTCCCTGGTACAGAGCTGAAGGGATTGGATACTGTAGCCTAGAGGATAATTCTCTGCCTTACAAGGCAAAGGTTGCAGGTTCAAGTCCCAGTGGGTATGGCTAGCTGATGAGGCCAAAATAAGGCCGAAATAGATCTATCCTAGTCTCCCTTAATTTTCAAATTCAGCTTAAACATGTGACATATATATATATATATATAACAACTCAATATAACTCCGAGTAAATCAAACTTTTGACAAATCAATTTCAGATGCTGTCGTGCACATTTAACTTTGTACAGAACAAAGCATTCAATGAGAATATTTCATTCATTCAGATCTAGGATGTGTTCTTTGAGTGTCCCCTTTGTTTTTTCGAGCAGTGTATATTAATTTCAGAAGACTTCCGGTGGCTCACGGCTACGTAAAAACACAACAATGCTAAGAAAGGATAAGAAAATATATTTAAAAATTAAAAACATTGCATAGCCTTTGGAAAACCCAAATGTGCTTTTTCAAAAGGCAAATAAGTGAGGACAAATCAAGGGAAATATTTCTTCACCCAGAGGGTTGTTGGTTTATGGAATTCACTCCAAGAAGAGGTCGTGACAGCTGTCAGCCTTGATAGCTTCAAGGCAGGATTAGACAGATTCATGGATGCCAAGTGTATCATAGGTGGTTATTGAAATGGATGTCCAATTGCTGCTTCTATGTTGGTTGAGGCAGGCAGGATTCCCTTGGGTCCCATTTGTTGGGGGTCAGGGGAAAGGTAGAGTTTTGCCTTCTCTTTCTGCTCAAGATCCCCATGGACAATTGGTGGGCCACTGTGGGAACAGAATGCTGGACTCAATGGGCTTTGGCCTGATTCAGCAGGGTTCTTCTTATGTTCTTAGGTTCTTAAATGGACTTTCTTTGTTTTCCTTTGAAGATGTTTTGGTTCTCATCTAAGAAGCTTCTTCAGTTCTGCAGAAGGACTTTCCCTTTCCTTGAAGACATTTCGCTTCTCATCCAGGAGGGACAGATTCCCGATTCTGCCACTACCTGTGCGCTGCAGGCATAGTTTTGCTTCTGCTGCGGGCTGGGTGCGTATCCCAGCGAGATTTCGCTTCTGCGCATGTGTGCGAGAGAATATTTGGCATTTATTTACTTCCGTGCATGTGCGGAAGCAAAAAAAAATCACCAATATCTCACTTGCACATGCGTTCCCTCACCAGATTTTGCCTCCTGCGGCATGTGTGAAAGCAAAAAAATCGCTGAAATATTGCATGCGCACTCATCCCCTTGCGAGAATTTGCTTTCTGCGCATGCTCAGGAGCAAAGTCTTGCTGGGACGTGCCCACACACCTGCAGCAGAAGCAAAGCTGCACATGCTCAGGAGCAAAGTCTTGCTGGGACGTGCCCACACACCTGCAGCAGAAGCAAAGCTGCACATGCTCAGGAGCAAAGTCTCGCTGGGACGTGCCCACACACCTGCAGCAGAAGCAAAGCTGCACATGCTCAGGAGCAAAGTCTTGCTGGGATGTGCCCACACACCTGCAGCAGAAGCAAAGCTGCACATGCTCAGGAGCAAAGTCTCGCTGGGATGTGCCCACGCACCTGCAGCAGAAGCAAAGCTGCACATGCTCGGGAGCAAAGTCTCGCTGGGACGTGCCCACACACCTGCAGCAGAAGCAAAGCTGCACATGCTCAGGAGCAAAGTCTCGCTGGGATGTGCCCACACACCTGCAGCAGAAGCAAAGCTGCACATGCTCAGGAGCAAAGTCTTGCTGGGATGTGCCCACGCACCTGCAGCAGAAGCAAAGCTGCACATGCTCAGGAGCAAAGTCTTGCTGGGATGTGCCCACGCACCTGCAGCAGAAGCAAAGCTGCACATGCTCAGGAGCAAAGTCTTGCTGGGATGTGCCCACGCACCTGCAGCAGAAGCAAAGCTGCACATGCTCAGGAGCAAAGTCTTGCTGGGACGTGCCCAAACACCCACTACCGGTTGGTGCGCACAAGGTTCTGCGCAAAAGCATTCCGGGTGGGTGGGTGGAGCTTCCCGCTTCTGGTTCTACTGGTTCTAAGAACCGGGCCGAACCGGGAGCAACCCACTGCTGTTTTCATCCAAGAGGCTTCTTCAGTTCCCCAGGAGGGAACTGGGCTTTCTTTTTTCTTGAAGACGTTTCACTTCTCACCCAAGAAGCTTCTTTAGTTCTGACTGAAGAAGCTTCTTTGGATGGGAAGCGAAACCTCTACAAGGAAAAACGAAGTCCAGTGGCCTTTTGGAAAAGCACCTTTGGGACCATCATGACCTGGATGATTGAGAATCTCCACAGCACGAGTGAAATCCAGCAGGTTCTGACAGGTTCTGGAGAACTGGTAGCGGGGATTTTGAGTAGTCCGGAGAACCGGTAGTAGGAATTTTGAATAGTTCAGAGAAACGGTAGTGGGAACTTTGAGTAGTTCAGAGAACCGGTAGTGGGAACTTTGAGTAGTTTGGAGAACTGGCAGTGGGAATTTTGAGTAGTCCGGAGAACCAGTAGTGGGAACTTTGAGTAGTTCAGAGAACCGGTAGTGGGAATTTTGAGTAGTTCGGAGAACTGGCAGCGGGAATTTTGATTAGTCCAGAGAACCAGTAGTGGGAATTTTGATTAGTCCAGAGAACTAGCGGCGGGAATTTTGAGTAGTCCGGAGAACCAGTAGTAGGAATTTTGAATAGTTCAGAGAACCGCTGGGGGGAATTTTGAGTAGTTCAGAGAACTGGTAGCGGGGATTTTGAGTAGTCCGGAGAACCGGTAGTAGGAATTTTGAATAGTTCAGAGAACCGGTAGTGGGAATTTTAAGTAGTTCAGAGAACTGGCGGCGGGAATTTTGAGTAGTCCGGAGAACCGGTAGCGGGAATTTTGAGTAGTTCGGAGAATTGGCAAATACCACCTCTGGCTAGCCCCAGAGTAGGGTGGGAATGGGGATTTTAGGTATCCTTCCCCTGCCACGCCCACCAAGCCACACCCACAGAACTGGTAGTAAAAGAAATGGATTTCACCACTGCTCCATAGCCCTCTGGAAAAGGAGTGTTTTCAACTTTTCCCCACAAGGCTGATAGCAAAACAGAGTTAACGTCTGGGTGAAATTTGTCAAGAAGGACAAATTCAACCCCAAAAAGAAGGGGCTAAAGTCATCGCATTGAATCAAGTTTTCACTTACTTGGCGAATCCAATGAAGTCTTCATGGTTGGTGTTCATGTAGGCCAATTCAATGTCTATCAGGAGCATGACCTGTAAATGAGAACCATGCCAAAAGAGAAAGGAAGCATTTGAGATATCTCAAAACGACCTTCATCAACATCTCGACACTAAGCTCATGGTTACGAACACCAGAATACTGCATCGGTGAGTCTTCTGCTCCTGTAAACCATAGGGAGGGGGATTATGGGAGTTGGAGTATAGCTTGTCTGAAGGTTCTCCAGAAAATTGGGTTTTGTTGGGGGAGAAGAACTCCATATGAAAAACTGCCCAAAGGATCCCTCTGGAAAAAGGCAATTGGGGGGCTACAGAAGTGGGAAGCTCATTAAAATTAAAATAAAAAAATTAATGTACAGTGTTCCCTTGAGTTTCGCGGGGGATACGTTCCAAGACTGCCCGCGAAAGTCAAATTTCCGTGAAGTGGAGACGCTCCCTTCCTTCCTCCCCCTCCCTCCTCCATTCCTGGTTTTACTTACTCCAGAACCCGCAGGGTCAACGAGGCGGCAAGCTAGGGGCTTTGCTGCGCTCGCTGCCGGTGTTTCCCATGGCGGCGGCGGCGGCACCGGTGGTCAGGGTCAGGGCAGGGGAAGGGAAAGCTCATGGTAAGAAGTATCCAGGCCAGGAACTCGAAGCTGGGATTCCAGGCCAGTCAACTGGGAGGTCAGACGCTACCACTAAGGGAGACGGCTTAGGTGGGTGGAGGAAAAAGAGGTGGCGGCGGCGAGTGGTAGTGAGCGGCGGCGGCAGAAAAAGAGGCAGCCGCGCCCTTTGGTGCTTGAGGTGGCACTGAGCTGTGGGCGGAGGCTACTGGAGGGTTGTGACGGGCCCAACGCAAGCCATCCCCGCGATTAGCGCGCACCCCCTGACCCAACAATGCCCTCAGCTCCTCCCCCCTCGGGCAAGTTAGGGTGGTCCTGTCCGCCCGCAAGACTCAGCTTTAAGTGGAGCGTACCAAAGCTCTGAGAATTAAAGGGGAGGGATCGGGAGGCTGGGGCGGAAGCGAAGCTTTTATTTAAAGCCGGACTGCTGGGGTGGGGGAGGAGGGAAAACCCGTGATGTTCCAAAAACTCGCGGAGTACTTTTTCCATTAATATTTTTTTGAAAACCCGTGGTATAGCCCTTCCGCGAAAGTCGGACCCGCGAAACTCAAGGGACCACTGTAAGTATGTTGTGAGCTACCCTGAGTCCCAGGAAAAGGGCGGCACAGAAATCAAATTAATAAATAATAAATAAAAATAAAATGTCTTCTTTTTTAACTGTATTATAAACAAAAACACTTTTTTTTTTAAACCATGGGAAGCTTCTCCAGATAGAACGTACCTGGTCTTTGGTCTTTCCTTCTCTGTCCCGGATGTGAGTGGTCACGATACGCTCCATCTCCTCCCGAAGGTGGGGATATTGGCTTAGCTGTATTGGAGTGGGGTGGAAATGGAGAGGGGGAAATGTCAACACAGATGGAAAACACACACCGACACTAGAGCTGGTATTCAGCTGATTCGGCCGAACTGGTAGTAGTGACCTGCAGGTAGGCCCGCCCACCCACCCAACGTATTTAGGCACATTTTGAAGCCGTGCGCATGCAGCACCATGCCCACAAGCAAAGCATATGCGCGGAAGGCCGCACGTATGACCGAAGCGAGTAGGGAAAGTAAATAAATACTACCTCTGCCCGACACCCTCCGGGAGTATTTGGCCAGGTTGTTGGAGGAGTGAGAAAGCAAGCGGGAAGAATATGGAAAGCTGGGGAGATGTTTTCCAATGTTCCACCAAGTTTGGAAGCTCTACCATAAGGCCCACGATAACCCTGCTTTCAGTCACAGCGGGCTTTGTTTTCAGCGGAGGACCAATCCATCCATCAGGGCTTGCCAATCATGGCGTAAGGCAGTGGTTCTCAACCTTTCTAATGCCGCGACCCCTTAATACAATTCCTCATGTTGTGATGAAGTCAAGTGCCAATTCTCCCAACAGAGCTTTGAGCTGATTGGCAGGAGGGTCAGAGGGACACACCCACTGTCAACGTCTGATTGGTCAGATTGTAAAAATATGTCCCAAGGTGCCAGAATAGAAGCTTTAGTTCCTAACACCAGGGGAAATGTCTTTTTCCATGTGGTCTTAGGCAACTCCTGTGAAGTGGACGTTCGACCCCCAAAGGGGTCCCGCCCGACCCCCAGGTTGAGAACCACTGGAGTACGGAATCACTATGTGGAGTGAGGCAGGCAAACTAGGCCTTAACCAATCAACCACGTTTCAGGGAACCGTGGTTTAGAGCGATGTCAACGGCAATGTCTTCCTTTCCAGGAGGATGACATTGAACATGAAGTTATGGAATACATCCAAATACATGTTTAATTTTGTTTTTTAAATTTTTTTTAATGGAATTAACAATAGCCACCCCTTCTGGGTGGGGTTTAACAAGGAAGCCATCTTTAACCAATCATTTAACAAGGGGTAAAGGAAGCTATTTATGACGTTTTGATGTTTGCTGTTACTTCTAGGAAAGCAGGGCTTCTCAACGTTGTCCCCTTGAAGGTATGTGGACTTCAATTCCCAGAATTCAGCCGGGCTGGGGGAATTCTGGGAGTTGAAGTCCACAAGTCTTAAAATTTGCCAAAGTTGGAGACCTGTGCTGTGGAGACAGCAAAACAACAGAGAAATAAATAAATAAAAACTCAATTTGGACATCGGAAAACACCTTCCCAACTCCACCACCTCCACCACCCTCCTCTCCTTACTCCCACCACTAAAAAAATTGCAAATAAGATTCCCCACAGTTTATGCCACTGTTGCTGTTTGGCACAGCTCATGCTGGGGAAGCATCCATTGTGGGAAAGAAAAGGCATGCACGACAAAGACACAGGTGCGCCACAAGCCACTCACAACACAGATACATCCATTTACCTCCTCCACCACCACCCCCGAAAGGATCATGCGTTGGGGTGCACAGAGGAAGGGAGAGGGGGCTGTAAGATAAGCAGCACCCAGAAAATGCCATCCTTTTGAACAAGAGAGCGGGTGAACTGGAGGAGGGGGGCTGGTGGGGTGTCTTAAAATTAGGGGTGCCATCCAATTCGGCCTCAAGGGACACCCCGTTTCCGGCCTCCTAAATCTTTCAGAGGGAGACGAGGGAAGAGAGACCTCTCCCTGCAAACCATGGCTTGTCAGATCCCCTGATCAGTAGTGCGTTCCTACTGGAACGGCAAAAGTCACCACAATGGTAGCAAAATGCACGCGCAACTTATGGTGTCTTGAGGGTGCGCATGTCCCAGTGTGTTTTTGCTTCTGCGAATGCGCAGGAAACAAAATCTTGAGAGAGGACGTCTGTGCGCACAAGATTTCGGTATATGCTCAGAAGCAAAAAAATTCAATGAAATCTTGCACGTACGCATGCGCAGAAGCAAAAACACGCCAGGAAGTATGCGCATGCTGAAGACAGCTGAAGCTGCGTGCGCAGCACACTAGTAGTGGCGGTAGGAGCAATCCGTCCCTGCCCCTGATCCATCGCTAACCTACATCTCCGAATAGCGCTTCCCACAGAAAGACGCAAGACAGCCAGTTCCCCTCTTCCTATCCATGGGTGCCATCCAGGCAGGTGTGGGCTTGCAGGGGGTTCGCACGGGTTTGGGAGAACCGCTAACTAAGATCCTGTGCAGTTCGGAGATCCCCCCCAAATATGACTCCGGGCTGGCCACTCCCAGAAATCTCCACGCAGCCCATTTTGAATGCTGGTTAGGTGCAGGTCACACACAGAGGGTGAGGGAGGGGGAAAAACTGGCCTACCGGAAGTTCAAGAAGGCTTTCCTTGAGCCTCCGGGAATGGGAAAACAGCCTTCCTAGGCTCCTGAGGCCCTCAGGAGGCCAGAAACTGGTCTGTTTCCGGCCTCCAAAGGGCCCAAGGAGCCTAGAGAGGCTGTTTTCCCTCTCCTGGAGGCTCGAAGAAAGGCTTCCTGAACATCCGGTAGGCCAACCTCCCTAGGCTCCTGAGGCCCTCTGGAGGCCGGAAACGGCTCCCTTTCTGGCCTCCAGAAGGCCTCAGGAACCTAGGGAGGCTGTTTTTGCTCTCCTGGAGCCTCAAGAAAAGCCTCCAGAGCGTAGGGATGGCAAAAACAGACCCCCGCCAGTATTAGGTTCCTTACCAGTACAGGCCACACTGCACACCGGTAGTAAAAACAGTGATCGGCGCACACCTCCGGGTGACTGACGGGTGGGTGCACACGTCCCACCAAGATTTTGCTTCTGCGTATCCGCAGGAAGCAAAATCTCGCGAGAGGACGGGCGTGTGAGAGAGATTTCGCCAATTTTTTTCCTTCCGTGCATCGAAATCTCATGCACGCATCCTCTCGCGAGATTTTGCTTCCAGAAGCAAGATCTCGCCGGGATGCATGCGCCCCACCGACGGTCACTCAGAGCTGCGCGCGCATCACACCGATAGTGGCGGTAAATTGGAATTTCCTACTGCCTTGTGCCAGGGCTGATTAGGCCACGCCCACCATGGCCATGCCCACCCAGCAACTGGGCAGAGAATCCCTTGCTAAATTTTTTGAAGCCCACCTTTGGACCAGGCTGTATGCTCCCTGGTGGAACCCCAGAAAGAAGCCATGGAAAAGAGCCCTAGCAGGTTGCTCTTCAGTTAGTTTGTGGCTTAATATTTATTTATTTATTCAATTTTTTTTTAATGCCACCCTTCTCATTAGACTCGGGGCGGCTTACAACATGTTAGCAATAGCACTTTTCAACAGAGCCAGCCTATTGCCCCCACAATCCGGGTCATCATTTTACCCACCTCGGAAGGATGGAAGGCTGAGTCAACCTTGAGCCGGTGATGAGATTTGAACTGCTGACCTGCAGATCTAGCAGTCAGCTTTAGTGGCCTGCAGTACAGCACTCTACCCACTGCGCCACCCCGGCTCATTTTTATAAGCAATAAACATAGAAAACGGCTTTTGAGGTTGCTGAGGAAATGAAATTGGTGAATCCTGGAGAGCGAGACTGCAGCATGACAGATATTCTCCTTTGCCAAAGATTCACGGGCTTGGACTACATTTCCCATCATTCTTGATTGCCCCCCAAAAGCCTAACCTCATTTCTCAAGTGCCCTTGTATTTTTCCTTCCTTTAACAAGATCCAATGGTTGCCCAATTGCTTTTTTGAAAACTTCCATTGTTGGAGCATTCACGGCTTCCAAAGGCAAGTAGTTCCGCTGGTTTATTGTTCTCACTGTCAGGAAATTCCTCCTTACTTCTAAGTTGTTTCTCTCCTTGTTTAATTTCCACCCATTGCTTCTTGTTCTACCCTCAGGTGCTTTGGAGAATAGTTCGACTTCTTCTTCTTTGTGGCAACCTCTGAGATATTGGAACATTGCTATCATATCTCCCCTGGTCCTTCTTTTCATCAAACTAGACATTTGCAGTTGATTCGACCATCCTTCACATATCCCAAAGGTGTTTTACTTTCTGGTTTTTCTTTGAAGACCCTTTGTTTCTCACCCAAGACATTTAGAAAAAAGAAAACCCGCCGAGATTTTTAATTGAAAGCATCTTTAGGTCTGTTACAGAATCGTGGTTATTTCTTCCGTGGTGAAGAATGGGATCGTCAAGAAAATTTAATCATTTCAGAGTGGGATGAGCTTGATATCCAATTTGGGTAAATAACGTTTGCATCACTTGTTCTTCAAAGCATCCTGTTTTTTGCAGAAGTAGCTTCAGTTGGGACAATCATATGCTCCTTCAGCTCTTAAATGAGAAGTAAAGACTCTTCAAAGAAAAAAAAAAAACCAGAAAGTCCAGTTACCTCTTGAAAAAGCACCTTTGGGACAACCATGATTTCGAGGACTGAGAATCTCCATAGACTTTTTAAATATGCTTTTGCCTCCAGTCCCCTAATCATCTTTGTTACTCTTCTCTGCACTCTTTCTAGAGTCTCAACATCTTTTTTTGCATCGTTGTGACCGAAATTGAATGCTGCTGAGAGTCTGCGGAGAGGGGCGACATACAAATCTAATAAATAATAATAATAATTATTATTATTATTATTATTATTATTATTATTATTATTATTATTATTATTGCGATTGTTATTATGTCAATACCACTCAGCAAACGAGATCACTATGCTGGATTTCGTATTTCATCACCAGTCGGGCACTTCCCAAGTACCTAGGACTGCGTGATGTAGCGGCAAATTATGTTTGCCGATCTCAGTAAAGTGGCCTTTTGCAATTGACAGATGGAGATTTTGTCAATTCCGATGGTTTTCAAATGTCCGCTGAGATCCTTTGGCACTGTCCCCAGCGTGCCAAGTACCACTGGGACCACTTTCACTGGCTTATGCCAGAGTCGTTGCAGCTCGATTTTTAGATCTTCGTATTTCACTAATTTCTCTAGCTGCTTCTCCTCAATTCTGCTGTCTCCTGGGATTGCAATATCGATGATCCATACTTTCTTTTTCTCCACAATCACAATGTCTGGTGTGTTATGCTTCAGAATTCGGTCAGTCTGAAGTCGGAAGTCCCACAGTAGTTTTGCTTGCTCATTTTCCACCATATTATTATTATTATTATTATTATTATTATTATTATTATTATTATTATTATTCCAAGTGTGGCATTATAAAGTGGTATTAACACTTCACGTGATCTTGATTGTATCCTTATATTCTTGATTCTGTGCCTTTCTATATTTCTTGGCCTCTGTTCCACCTCCTTCTCCGAAAAATTTGGATTTCTCTTTCAGGCAGATCTGTCATCCCCTCTCCATTCTTCACTCACACCCACACAAGGACTCTTGGAAAAACAGATGGATTCATTTCCTGTCTAGTTTAGCAATCCTTAGGAATGATTTTCCTTCCTCGCCCCCTCTCCAATGCAGGACTTTAAAAATGAGTTGTTTTTAATTCCTCCTCCTCCTCTTCTGAGGGTAGGGAAAAAAGGGTTAGAAGGGATAGAGAGTGATCAAAATCTTGCATCCAGTGATGAAGACTTACTTTGGCAATGAAGAAGTGTAAAGATGTAGGTGGTTCTTTCAGCTCTTGAGATCTTCAGCTCTTGAGATCTTCTTCTTCTTCTTCTTCTTCTTCGTCTTCTTCTTCTTCCTAATTATTATTATTACTACTATTTTTATTACTTCATTATTATTTCTTCTTCTCCTTCTCCTTCTTCCTAATTATTATTATTATTACTATTTTTATTACTTCTTCATTATTATTTCTTCTTCTTCTCCTTCTTCTTCTCCTCCTCCTCCTCCTTTTTCTCTTTTCTTCTTCTTCTTCTTCCTTATTATTACTTATTATTATTACTTCATTATTATTTCTTCTTCTTCCTAATTATTATTATTTATTACTTCTTCATTATTATTATTATTATTATTACTTCTTCTTCTTCCTAATTATTATTATTACTATTTATTATTACTTCTTCATTATTATTATTATTATTATTTCTTCTTCTTCCTAATTATTATTACTATTTATTATTACTTCATTATTTCTTCTTCTTCTTCTCCTCCTCCTAATTCTCCTTTTTCTTCTTCTGACCCTCCTCCTCTGCCACAGGGCAGTTTTTCCTTGAAATGACTTCACCGTTGAGGAATTTGGGGAGCAGAAAGCCATTGTCAGAAAGAGAAAAACAAAAAAAATTACATGAAAGTGTAGTTTAAACGGCTTGCGTTTTCATTCATTCCCAATGCAGGGAATCTTCGATTTGCAACCCTTCGCTTAGTGACCGTTTGAAGTTACGGCGGCACTGGAAAAAAAGTGAGATGCCACCACGTATTTCATGGCAGCATTCCCATTGTTCACATGATCAAGGTGGACTCGTCCTTCCGTCCTTCCATGGTCGGTAAACGGGGACCCAGATTGTTGGGGGCAAGGGGATAATTCTTTAGAGAAGGCTGTGAAGCCCCGTGAAGGGGTATATAAGTCTAAATGCTATTGGTGCTACTGTAGCTGATTGAATGTTGCATTAGGAGCCATGGTGGTAAGTGCAAGTTGCAAGTTAATTCTGCCCACTGCCAGCAGTTAGATTCTGTCCGGCTCAAAGTTGCATCCTTCCGAGGTAGGTCAAATGAGGACCCAGATTGCTGGGGACAAGAGGCTGATGCTGTAAATCGCTTAGAGAGGGCTGTAAAGCACTGTGCAACAGGATATAAGTCTAAGTACTATTGCTATCTTCCTTCCTTCCTTCCTTCCTTCCTTCTCCTTTCCCTTCCCTTCCCTTTCCCTCCATGGTGCAGTGGTTAGAATTCAGTATCTCAAGCTAATTGCCAGTAGTTTGATCCTAACCAGCTCAAGGGTGACTCACCCTTCCATCCTTCCAAGGTGGGTAAAATGAGGACTCAAATTGTTCGGGGCAAAAGGCTGATTCTGTAAACCACTTAGAGAGGGCTGTAAAAGCACTGTGAAGCGGTATATAAGTGCTAGTACTAGTGATGTTCCCAAGGCAATCTATTCCATGGGTTAATTGTCCTCCTTTTAAGGAAGTTTTTCCTTCCTCTTTTCTATCTTCACCTCCATCACATGAAGATACTCGAAGAAGGCTTTTCTCTGCCGAAGAATAAAAACCACAAAATAATAGAGTATATTTTCTTTTCCTTGACATTTTGGGCTTTGGGAGCTGAGTTGGCAGTTGCAGCTACTAAACGCCGTGCCTGTGTAGTTTTTCAAACAGTTCTCAAAGTAACTCTTCAAAATACCAAAAAAAGAGAAGTGGGGGGGGGCAAGGAAGAACCAGCAGGATGATTTCCCCCCACCGTCCGAGGGGAGTTGCCAAGAGGAAAGAATTCCATGGGGCAGGAATTGAGAAGGGGAAAAGAAAGAACATCTTTTGAATCGCCCAAGAATCCCCTTCGTGGGCTATTGTTTTAAGTGAACGGGGAGTTTCGGAGAATCCACAGAGGAAAATTATCTCATCTCTTGTGATCCTCCTTAGAAAAGGCAACCTCTTCCAAGGAGGTTGTTTGCAACGTCACTTTTCAACAACCACAGCTGCTTGTGAAGAAGTTTGTGGTTTCGCCCAGCTGGCAAGCAAAACCTTCGCCGAGCCTGACCTCCCCTTTCGCTGCTGCATCGGAAAAACGCATCCCTGTTTTCTTCAAATAAGGATGTCCGTTCCCTTCTCTTTTTCTCATTCTCGGTTCTGCCCAAAAGTCTTCTTCGCCTTCGATCCGGTCTTGAAATTCGAGGTTTCTGTTTTCATTACGAAGTCAAAACTGTGAGAATCTAGAAATTGTTCCCTGGGTAAATTGAGAAGCAAGATGCCATATTAAAGAGGCGTGTGGCGCCATCTAACGGTGCTCAGAAAAAAGAGTGGCCCCTTAATTTGGATACGGAATGGCATTTTTGGAAAAAACTGAAACAGCACAATTCCAGGTGTTTGGTGGTCATGATTCTCTCCTATTTAAAGCTCTTTTTTAAGCTTTTTTTTTGGGTTAAATTAGTGGAATGCCAACACGAGGAAAAGAAAGGTTAAGAAAGCAGTATCTAAAAGAAATGAAATTTCAGATGGGTGCCAACAAGAAGAAATGTGGGAGGGGAAAAATGACTGTCGTTTGTGGGTGTTGAACTGAAGAAGCTTCTTGGATGAGAAGTGAAACATCTTCAAGGAAAAGCAAAGTCCAGTTGCGTCTTGAAAAAGCATGTGTCAAGGTTCCAGGTAACATCTGAACTAAATCAGAACCAGAGTCAAAGTATTCCTCAAATTTATTTCCAGAGCCATCCTGGCACCAACGCAGAGAAACCTGGACCTGAGTTTTTCACTCAGTTGAAAGTTCACATCCTTTGTCCCCCACCCACAAACTTGTCACGTTGTCCGTTTGGATCGTGCCGGCGTGGCAACTCCTCCTTCCCCTTCCGCCCAGGTGGGGGACCCAGGATGACCTTGAACCTCTCGAAAGGATGCTTTAATGGCTGCATCTGTTCCCTCCTGGCATTCACCCCTCCCAAGTTCCCACAAACATCAAGTCTTCTATAGACAGTGTGGCAAGCTGTTAATTTATCACCAACTTCCGCAGCGGCTTGACCTTTGAGACAACCATGACCTGAAGGATTGAGAATCTTCATAGATATTTAGCTATGCCAGAACTGAAGAAGCTTCTTGGGTGAGAAGTGAAATGTCTTCAAGAAAAACAAATAAGTTCAATTGCCTCTTGAAAAAAGCATCTTTGGCACAACCATGACCTGGATGGATGGCTGAGAATCTCCGCAGATATTTCGCTAGGCCAGAACTGAAGAAGCTTCTTGGATGAGAATCTCCACAGATATTTAGCTAGGCTAGAATTGAAGAAACTTCTTGGATGAGAAACCTCTTCAAGGAAAAACCAAGAAAGTCCAGTTGCCTCCTGAAAAAACACCTTTGGGACAACCATGACCTGGATAACTGAGAATCTCCATAGACATTCAGACCGAGACTTTGCCCCAGATGGCAAGTAGGACATTTTAAGAAGATCTAAGACTTGAGTGGCCACCCAAGGATTTTGATGCACTCCGAAGAAGGAGAAGGTAGAAACCCAACCATCTTCTCCCTTGTCCTTCAGAGTTAAAACCTGACCCAACAAGCATCTTCTTCACCCCATCACCCCTTGGTCTTTTATTTCACAACTACTGTTACTCTCCTGTTCTACCTCCTTCATCTTTGATGGTTGTTCTACTCTGATGGATAGAACCACCTCGTTCTCCCTCCTTCGATTGTTGTCTAATAAAAAAAGGGCACCTGGGCATCTATGTGTGTGTGCCCACATGCCCACAAAATGGCTGTCAACTTGCAAAGCTTTCAAGTTGCCATCAGCAGGAAGGGAGAGTGGCTGATTGTACTAACTGAAACTACATTCCACAAATGTTTCTTTTACTGATTTTTGTCCTAGGTTACCGAGGTGAGAAGGAGGGGTGTGTGGGGTTCACAGTCCCCCAATGTTGGAGAACATTGGAGAATGTGATTTATGACTCGCCCAATGAGAAGGGTGGGGGTGAAACAAGGTCACGAGGGCGTGTGGCCTACAATGAGCTCAGTTCTGACTGCATCAGAGTATTGCCAAAATGTCGCTCCTAATAAACCATTGTATTCCTTTTGGAGTTTGGCTCGTGGCTCATGAATTAATTAGATCGTCTTTCGGGAACATCACGATGGCATTGGTTTGTGGGTTTTTTTGGTTTTTTTAACGGAGGGAAGAAGTAGCTCTCTCTCCTTCGCATTTACCTTGTCGCTACACTTTCTGATGGTGGACGTGAGTTCACTCACTACCATGTCCACACACTTCAAACAGGGCTCCTTCAGCTTTTGCATTTGATTTTTCACTATGGCTTCAAAAGCGAGGTCAGGCGTGAAGAGACCCGTTCTGCACGATGAAAAGGAGCGGGGGGGAGGTGGAAGGGAGGAGGGAGGGTGGGAGAAGAAGCAGTGAGGAGGAAAGGAAGGCGTGAAGCAGACGGAAGGAGGAGAGAGTCAAAGAGAGAGAGAAAGAGAGAGGGGGGGGAGAGGAGAAAGAACAGAAGAAGAGAAAAAACACAAGGTAAACAGAGAGAGAAGCGAGTTCTCTTTTTTTCTCTTTTTTTTTCTGGATCACTCGTTCCACAGACAGATGTTCCCCCGAGAGGGCATATCGCTACAGGATTCCATGTGCTGCCAAGCATCTAGTGAATTCTGCAGGTTAGAAAAAGGATGGGAAAGTGGCAAGCTACGGGATGAGTTTTAAGAAGCAATGAGATGGACCTTCTTCTCCTCCTTCCCTCTCTCAAACCAAGACTGGGATCCAGCTTGGGTTTTCCTTCCTCTCTTAACATGGTCGACCGACTCGCTCAAGGGAACAAGGGAAGTGTGGTATCTTGAGAACTTGAAGACGATAGCTACGAAAGTGATGGCAACACGCCTACCTCACTAAGGGACTTTAACTTTGAACGGCTCCACCTTGTTCTGCCTAAATGGTTGAATGTTTTAAAATTAAGGGGTTTTTAAAAATTATTTTATCATTTTTATATTGCTGTTAGCTGCCCAGAGTCCATAAAAAGTTGGGCAGCATACAAATCGCAAAAATAAATAAAATAAAATAAAATAAAATAAAATAAAATAAAATAAAATAAAATAAAATAAAATAAAATAAAATAAAATAAAATAAAATAAAATAAAATAAAATAAAATAAAATAAAATAAAATAAAATAAAATAAAATAATAAAATAAAATAAAATAAAATAAAATAAAATAATAAAATAAAATAAAATAAAATAAAATAAACATGTCTAGGCTACCTGAGCCAAACTTTATTCAATCCAACATCTACCAGATCAATGTTTATCAACCTTAAGACACGTGAACTTCATCTCTCAAAATTTCCCCCAGCCAGCATGCTATAATCAGTCTTCCTTCCTTCCTTCCTTCCTTCCTTCCTTCCTCCCTCCTTTCTTCCTTCTCTTGTCCTTCAGAACAGGTCAGTTTTAAAAAGACTCTTTTAGAGGTATGGATTTTTCTGCTCTTTGGAGTGGGTGAGGGAGGGTGGTGGGAAGAGGGGGAAAAAAGGTTGAAGGGAAGAAATAAATTCAGAAGCAGAAAGGAGCTTAAAGAAAAGCAAAGAATGTGGATTTGACTCATAGGGAAAAAAATTAACGGGAGGGCAGGATGAAGAAGATTGGTCCTTCCGATTCCCATCGTTCAGATGACACTGTATACTTGGCAGCCCAAGGGCTAGTGATTACTGGGAGCGAATGGCAAATTTCTGGGTGCTCCTCATACAGGAAACCCCCTCCCCACCAAGACATCAGGAAAGAAAAAGAAAACTCCTCCCAGCATTCTAGAACCTTGAGGAACCTGCAACAGGTATGCCCATTTCGTCAAAGGAGCCTAACCCAACCTTACTGCGGTTTCTTGCCAAAGTAGATGTGACTCTTGTCCTTTGCTAGGAACTGTCTAAAGTAGCCTTCTCAAGCTCAGTCCATCTCTTCCCCATCCCCTTATCTGCTCCCCACTAGCCAACAGCTTGCCCAAGATGGATCAAGTTCCAGGTTCCCACACTTCTAGTCGAATGCCTTTTCGCTTTTGAAGAAAGAACTTCAACCACCATCTCACCTGACTTTCCCTCGCTGTCTCCCATTATTATTATTTTTTCAGCTTTGGAAAATGATTAGCTGACATTGGAACCATTCTCTGTGTTCCTCTGACTCCATATATTAATGTACGAAAGCTAGCATCTTTCAAGGTCACGCTTTTCATGAGCAACTGAGAGAGGGATGTGCTTTTCAATTAGAATAGAATAACAGAGTTGGAAGGGACCTTGGAGGTCTTCTAGTCCAACCCCCTGCTTAGGTAGGACACCCTACACTAATTTGAGAAATGGTTATCCAACAGTTTCTTAAAAACTTCCAGTGTTGGAGCATTCACAACTTCTGGAGGCAAACTGTTTCACTGTTTAATTGTTCTAAATGTCAGGAAATTATCCTTAGTTCTAAGTTGCTTCTCTCCTTAATTAGTTTCCACCCATTGCTTCTTGTCCTACACAGGTGCTTTGGAGAATAGCTTGACTGCCTCTTCTTTGTGGCAGCCCCTGAGATATTGGAACACTGCTATCATGTCACTCTTACTCCTTCTTTTCATTCAATTAGCCATGCCCAGTTCCTGCAAACATTCTTCATATGTTTTAGCCTCCAGTTAGCTAATCGTCTTTATTGATCTTCTCTGCACTCTTTCTAGAGTCTCCATATTTTCTTAACATCATGGTGACCAAAACTGAACGCAGTATTCTAAGTGTGGTCTTAAGAAGGCATTATATAGTGGTATTAACAATCATGTGTTCTTGATTCTATCCCTCTGTTAATGCAGCCTAGAACTGTGTTGGCTTTTTTGGCAGCTGCTGCATGCTGCTGGTTCATATTTAAGTGGTTGTCCTTCAAGGTCCCTCTCACTGTTACTACTATTGAGCAAGGTACCACATATACTGTACCTGTGCATTTTGTTTTTCTTGTCTAAATGTAGTCCCTTACTTTTTTTCACCATTGAATTTCATTTTGTTAGATAGTGCCCAATGTTCAAGTCTGTCAAGATCCTTCTGTATCTTGAGCCTATCTTCTGGAGTCTTGGCTATTCCTGCCAGCTTGGTATCATCTGCAAATTTGATGAGTTGCCCATTTATCCCCATGAAGATGTTAAAGAGTACTGGACCTAAAACAGAGCCTTAGGATCCCCTACTGCATACCTCCCTCCATGTAGATGCAATTCCATTAAGGACTACCCATTGAGTACAGTTGGTAAGCCAGTTATGAATCCATCTGGTGGTGATGCCTGACCTACATTTTTCTACTTTATCATAGTCTACTTTATCAAATGCCTTATTGAAGTCCAAGTAAATTACATTGACAGTATTCCTCTGGTCCAAATTGATGATCTTCAACCCTTTGCTACTCTTTGGAGAAGGACCCAGACCAAGCCAATCAGAAAACCAGGCCAAACTTTGGAGAAATAAAAACAGATCCCTACATTACCATTTTTGAGATCTTCAGCTTCCAAAGACTCGGCCTATGTGAATATTTCAGAGGTGAAGACAGACATAGGATTTTAAGAGTGGTAGAGTTGGTTCAATGGTTCTAAAATGGAACTGTTGAATTGTCGGTTGTTATGGGTTGATATGAACAGTTCAAAAAATGTGTGACTTGATTGTTCCAAAATGTGTGTGTGTGTGTGTGTGTGTGTGTGTGTGTGTGTGTGTGTGTAGGTTTTGGGGATAAATTCTAGGGGGAAGAGAAATTAGTAAGACCCAACTAGCTATGTTACAGAATACATCACTTCACCTTCTTTCACTGACATGAATGAAATATATGCCAACATGGATCAAATATTTCCAAAAATACTTTGGCAAAGGGAAGGATCATTCCTGGATTTTCAGAATATCCCAATTTTGGAAGAAAAATAAGAAAAAGAAGAAAGAAAAAAAGCAACAGGGCCAGGATTGTACCACTCTTAAAACCCTACCTCAATTTTTATCTCACTAATTTGGTTTTCTCCAAACTGTAGGAGAAGTTAGTCATTTTTTTTTGTTAAAAAAAATAACAACTCCAAAGCGAATAGAAAACAATTCTTCCATGTTCTTCGTCTGACCTCATAGAATCCCAGAATGATTCCAAACCCAAAACGTTGATCGAGAACCGTTGAAAACCTGGGCTACACCCTTTTTAAAGCTTTGGCATGACTTTCTGATTGGCTAGGAAGCATCAAGCAAAGTTCGCTCAGGTCTAGTCATGCTGTGAAGAAGGGCAACCCAGAAGAAAACGACAGGACGTTTGAGCCAGGCGGGAATCAGCCCCCCTAGATCAGAAATGCTGTGCTTCAGCTGGCGGTGGGTGGTGGGGTGGATCACGAGCATGTGGGGTCACATGCTCCCCTCTCATGGGTTTACCTTCTTGGTGCACTGTCTAACCGTACTGATTAACTCCGAAATGACCATGTCCACGCATTTCACGCAAGGCTCCTTAATCTTCTTGACTTGCTTCTTCACAATGGTCTCAAAAGCCATGTCAGGCGTGAAGAGACCAGTTCTACGCACGCGGGGTAGTAGTGGTGATGGTGGAAGAGGAGGACAAGAGGAGAAGGGCAGAAGGAGATAATGCGAGGAGAACGTCATCGCATTGCATCAAAGGGGTTGCCTATTAAGCAGAATGTCAGCCGCCCCTCGAGAGAAACATGAAGCCCAAAAGGACCAGCCATGAGTCAACTAAGTTCTCAACAGAAAAGAATATTTGGAGCTCAGGGTTGAATTGTGGGGTCCTTGGTGCTCTCTAAGCTTGGTGGTTTTCTTGGAGATGTCTCAAGACTGATGACATTCCTTAGTTTGGTGATGAAACGTCTGCAAGAAAACCACCAAGCTAAGAGAGTACCAAGGATCCCACTAATCCCTAAGGTCTATTCAACCATATTCCTGATTTTCACCCTTCAGGGATCTAACTCCATTCACAAATGACAGCAAACCTTCTAGTCTTCTCCTAGTTCTGGGAAATCTTAGGTTTTTCCAGAATCGTATGATCATTTTAAGAGATGCTGTTGGATGATCATTTAGGGAATGGATAGCCTGCAACATTGCTGTGACTCAAAGCTACAGGAGAAGACCTGCCCAAACATGAGCTTGTCCAAAGGAAGACCTCAGGATTGTATTGTGGGATGCTTGGTGCTCTCTGAGATACAACCAAGCTGAGAAAGCACCAAGGACTCTCCACAAACTCATCCCTTGTGGGAAAATTAAGTGGCTGAGGATCATCAAGGCATCTCGAGAAGAGAGTTTGGAGGGGGGGGAGATTTGGGGTCTCCTACAAAAAAGAGATTTGGTCTCCTAAAGACACTTCCTTTCATGAGCTTTCTGCAATTTAGACGTTGAATGTTGCAAGCCAATCTAATTTTGATGGCAAAGCTCCTTAGAAAAAGGTGAAAGGTTCCCCTCGCACATACGTGCTAGTCGTTCCTGACTCTAGGGGGCGGTGGTCATCTTAGTTTCAAAGCCAGAAGAGCCAGCGCTGTCCGAAGACATTCTCCGTGGTTATGTGGCCAGTATGACTAAACATTGAAAGTGCATGGAACGCTGTTACCTTCCCACCAAAGGTGGTACCTATTTTTCTACTTGCATTTTTTAACATGCTTTCGAACTGCTAGGATGGCAGAAGCTGGGACAAGTTTATTTATTTATTTTATTTATTTATTATTTTGATTTCTAGGCCGCTCTTCTCTGAAGACTCTGAAGTTAATGGGGGCTCACCCCGTTATGCCTGGCTAGGGATTCGAACCGCTGAATGGATGATCTGTCTGAACGACAAGCTCGGCGTCTTACCCATTGAGCCAAAGTTGAATGTTGCAAGCCAATCCAATGAGCAATTGGTTTTTAAGAAATGGGATTTTAGAATGTTTTTAGAACATAAGAACATAAGAAGAGCCATGCTGAATCGGGCTAAAGCCCATTGAGTCCAGCATTCTGGGTCACACAGTGGCCCACCAATTGTACATGGGGATCTTGAGCAGAAAAAGAAGGCAAGACCCTCCCTTTCCCTTGACCACCAACAAATGGGACCCAAGGGAATCCTGCCTGCCTCAACCAACATAGAGGCGGCACTTGGACATCCGTTTCAATAACCACCTATGATACACTTGGCATCCATGAATCTGTCTAATCCTGCCTTGAAGCTATCCAGGCTGACAGCTGTCACGACCTCTTCTGGAAGGGAATTCCATAAACCAACAACCCTCTGGGTGAAGAAATATTTCCCTTTATTTGTCCTTCCTTTCTTACCTATGAGCTTTAGGCAGTGGCCCCTCAGTTCTAGTACTGAGTGATAGAGAAAATAATTTTTCTCTATCCACCTTTTCTATCCCATGCATGATTTTATACACTTCAATCAAGTCACTTCTTAAACGCCGTCTTTCAAGGCTGAAGAGACCAAGGCGTTGCAATCTGGTTTCATAAGGGAGGGGCTCCATTTAGTTTTAGATTTCTAGATATTATATTTTTTTCTCGGTGAGTCTGAGGAGAAGGGCCGCATAGAAATTTAATTAATAAATAAATAAAATAAATAAATTTTGATGGCAAAGCTCCATAGGAATGGCCAAATCAGGCATCTATTCTCCATCAATGTCCACTTGGGGCAACTTCATTTCTAAAGCCTACTACGCCATCTCAGGTCTACCTCTACTGGCATATGATGAAATTTAAAATTAAATGCTTCAGTGTCAAACATCTCATGCTGTACGTAACTTTTCTGGCAATTTTCTGCAGCAAATCTTTGGCTAAACCACGCCCTCCTGCAGAAAGTATATATCAGTGATGGCGAACCTATGGCACAGGTGCCACAGATGGCACACGAAGCCATATCTGCTGGCACATGAGCCGTTGCCCCAGCTCAGCTCCAACGTGCAAGTTTGTGCCAGCCAGCTTATTTTTGGCTCACACAGAGGCTCTGGGAAACAGGCCATTTCCAGCCTCCGGAGGGCCTCCAAGGGGCAGGGGGAGCTGTTTTCGCCCTCCCCAGGCATTGAATTATAGGAGTGGGCACTCGCTCATGTACGATAGCATGTGCCTACGATCTTTCGGCACCCGAGGAAATAAAAGGTTCGCCATTATTGGTATATATTAAAGCACATTTCAACGTTCTTTTAAGTGTGCATTTAACCTGGGAAGAGTAGAATTAAAAAGCTGTGTCTCCTTTTTTGCACCTTGGCTTGGTTTGGATGGGGCCAACCTGGTTCACTGAGCTCCAAGATCAAATTCTACCGAAGGATAAAACATCCTGTCCTTGAGGGACGTCTACAATATTAGAATTGGCTTTGCTGTCCAGCCTAAGGACAATGGGGAGTCTACCTCATTGGGTTTTGACCTGTAGAAAGCCTACCTGAGAAGCTTCAGACATACTACTGGATTATGAAGCTGAGCTGTGGTCAAGTACTCAGAAAAGCAACCTACAATGATCCATGAGCAAGTGATCCTAACTTCCTTCACCTCCTTGTCTTCTTTGGGACAACATACCTTCCCAAAACATAGAGAAGAGACTTTAGCTCAGGAGAAAGAACACGTGAGGCCACGAATAAGTCATAGCAGAAGCTACCAAACTGTTCCAGTGATCTGGGCAAATATTTGGGCCAACCTACCATACCTCTGAAGTCTCCTGGCCTGAGATTTCTAGCGTTATGCTCAGAAGAAGTTAGGAGACCATCAATACGTACCTGATACCATGGATGTTCTTAATCGCATAGCTGATCTCTCTCCGGAGTTCCTTCTCATCAAATTCCATCTGCAGCAAGAGAAAGAGAAACGGATGAAGGAACACCAAGATAAGAACAACCCAAATTGCTTTATGAATTCAAGAAAAGAGATTGATCGGGGATGGCGAACCTTTTTTGGTTGGGCAACCAAAAATTTTACTGCCACACTGTGGGTGTGGCTTATTTTGTGGGTGTTGCTTGATGGTCATGTGACCAGGTGGGAGTGGCTTGAATGATCATCATCGTTCAAGACAACTGTTATTGCTGTACAATGCCTTTTCATCTCAGCTGTGGACAGAGTGAGAGCAATCATGGGCCTTTCCAAACATGCCCATGTTACACCAACACTCCGCAGTCTGCATTGGTTGTTGATCAGTTTCCGGTCACAATTCAAAAGTGTTGGTTATGACCTATAAAGCCCTTCATGGCATCGGACCAGAATATCTTCGAGACTGCCTTCTGCTGCGCGAATCCCAGTGACCAGTTATGTCCCACAGAGTGGGTCTTCTCCGGGTCCCGTCAACTAAACAATGCCGCTTGGCGGGACCCAGGGGAAGAGCCTTCACTGTGGCGGCCCTGGCCCTCTGGAACCAACTCCCCCCAGAGATTAGAATTGCCCCCACCCTCCTTGTCTTTCGTAAGCTACTTAAAACCCACCTCTGCCACCAGGCATGGGGGAATTGAGATACCCTTTCCCACTAGGCCTTTACAATTTTATGCATGCTATGTCTGTTTGGTTTTTTATTATAATGGGTTTTAATTGTTTTTAGTATTGGATTATTGTTATATGCTGTCTTATTATTGCTGTTAGCAGCCCCGAGTCTTTGGAGAGGGGCGGCATACAAATCCAATAAATAAATAATAAATAAATAAATAAAATCTCCAGTGATGGAGCGCCCATGATTTCTAGTGTCAAGCTTTTCCACTGGTTAATTGTCCTCACAATTGGCAAAAGTTTCTCCCTAATTCCACCTTGCTTCTCTACTTGCTTAGATTCTAATCAGTTTCTTGCCCTGCCCTCTGGGGCTTGGACAAATAATTTGATCACCACCCCTCTTCTTTGTGGCAGTATTCCACACTGGAATACTTAATTTTTAAATATTAATGATATCGGTCAAAACAGAATACAGTGATGCAGCACTGTCGTGGGTTAGTACCTAGAAGTTCTGTCCTGATAGATCTGCGTTTATGTCTTAAGACAGACCTGAAGAGGCAACCTAGGAGATATGGATTAAGAAGTAGTGATGGGCGAACAGAACTCGCACAATTCGGGTCCATACCGAATTTTGTGGTGTTCAGTATGCCGAACACGAACCCGAAGGTTTTTGAAACTTCGGGCAAAGTTCGGGGTCGTGTTCGGCATTTGGAGCTTTGACGTCACCGGCAAGTTGCTAAGGACGCCAAGGTGATCACTTTCTGGATTCCATGGAATAAACATGTTTATTTTTATGTGAGAGGACTGCCCTTTGCTTGCAGCACTGCTGCGGCGTCCTTTTTCGTAAAAATAACAATGTTTATTTTTATGTGAAGACCTCCCTTTGAAGGAGCTGGGGAATCCCTCTCACGAAGAGATTCCGGGGGCGGAGCTTTGACATCACCGGCAGGTTGCTAAGGACGCCAAGGTGATCACTTCCTGGATTCCATGGAATAAACATGTTTATTTTTACGTGAGAGGACCGCCCTTTGCTTGCAGCACCGCTGCGGCGTCCTTTTTCGTAAAAATAACAATGTTTATTTTTATGTGAAGACCTCCCTTTGAAGGGGCTGGGGAATCCCTCCCATGAAGAGATTCCGGGGGCGGAGCTTTGACGTCACCGGCAGGTTGCTAAGGACGCCAAGGTGATCACTTCCTGGATTCCATGGAATCCAGGAAGTGATCACCTTGGCGTCCTTAGCAACCTGCCGGTATACGTGACATAAAAGCTCCACCCCCGGAATCTCTTCGTGGGATTCCCATTTCGGGTTCGGGTTCAGGTTCGGTTCGGTTCGGGTTTGGCTGAATTTTGCATAAAGTTCGTCCGAACTTGCCGAACCCGAACACCGTTGGGTTCGCCCATCACTATTAAGAAGGGCATCAAGATATGAGTCTAAGTGCCTAAACTAGTGATGAAGAACCTATGACACGGGTGCCACAGGTGGCATGCAGAGCCATATCTCGACACACAACCCATTGCCCTAGCTCAGCTCCAACGTGCATGTGTGTGCCGGCCAGCTGATTTTTGGCTCACACAGAAGCTCTGGGAGGGCATTTTTGGTTTCCAGAGAGCCTCCAGGGGAAATTAGGGAGGATACTTTACCCTTCCCTGGCTCCAGGGAAGCCTTTGGAGCCTGGGGAGGGCAAAACACGAGCCTACTGGGCCCACCAGATGATTCCCGCCTGCAGGGGGCCTCCGGGGAGTGGGGGAAGCTGTTTTCGCCCTCCTCAGGCATTGAATTATGGGTGTGGGCATTCACATGTGCATGATAGCATACACGCACGTTCTTTCGGTACCCGAGGAAAAAAAGGTTCACCATCACTGGCCTAAACAGTCAACAGAGGTTTAGTTTTACCTTCACAAGCTCAAACGGGAATCGTTCGTGAAAGATACGATTGATCCGAGCACCACCGGAGAGTTCATAGGTATCGATTTGATCTCCAGAACCTTCAATGCGTTTCTCAAAATCCACAGCAAACTGCTGGACCATCCTGGAGGAGGAGGAGGAGGAGGAAGAGGAGAGATGGTTAGGATGGAAATATCTGCGCCAGCTTCCACTTGGTTTCCAAGAGCACTGAAGGACCTTCAAAATCAATAGAGTTGGCAGGTCATCTATTTTTATTTATTTATTTTTGTCAAGTGCGTATTCGTAGTATACAAAGATATAATAATATTTATATACATGATACTAGTAAAAGAGAAATATTAGGACAGGGGACGGTAGGCACGCTGGTGCACTTATGCACGCCCCTTACTGACCTCTTAGGAATCAGGTAAGGTCAACAGTGGATGGTCTAAGGGTTAAGTTTTGGGGGTTAAGTGATGATACCACAGAGTCAGGTAGTGAGTTCCATGCATCAGCTACTCAGTTATTAAAGTCTTATTTCCTGCAGTGGAGTTTGCAGTGGTTTACTTTAAGTTTGTATCTGTTGTGTGCTCAAGTGTTGTTGTGCTTGAAGCTGAAGTAGTCATTGACAAGGAGGACATTGTAGCAGATGATTTTATGGGCTGTGCTTAGGTCGTGTTTGAGATGATGTAGTTCTAAACTTTCTAAGTTTGGTTGCGTAGGGCAGTGTTTCCCAACCTTGGCAACTTGAAGGTATCTGGACTTTTTAAAATATTATTTCCTCATTACTTATTTGACCCCTATGACAAGCATTAAGTGTTTAACTCATGATTCTTGACAAATGTATATTTGGGGGAAAGATCAAAAGCAACATGAGAAAATATTATTTTACTGAAAGAGTAGTAGATCCTTGGAACAAACTTCCAGCAGACGTGGTAGATAAATCCACAGTAACTGAATTTAAACATGCCTGGGATAAACATATATCCATCCTAAGATAAAATACAAGAAATAGTATAAGGGCAGACTAGATGGACCATGAGGTCTTTTTCTGCCGTCAGACTTCTATGTTTCTATGTTTCTTTTATGTATGCTGAGAGCATATTCACCAAAGACAAATTACTTGTGTGTCCAATCATACTTGACCAATAAAGAATTCTATTCTGTTCTGTTCTGTTCTATTCTATTCTATTCTATTCTAGTTTAGTCTAGTCTAGTCTAGTCTAGTCTAGTCTTTCTATTCTGTTCTATCTATTCTGTTCTGTCTATTCAATTCTATTCTTTCTATTCTATTCTATTCAATTATATTCTATTCTTGCTATTCTATTCTTGCTATTCAATTCAATTCTTTCTATTCCATTCCATTCTTATTATATTCTAATCTATTCTTACAGTCCACAGTCTGGGATGCCGGAATTTTATAGAAGATCCTTGACGGTTTGGCCCATCTCACCCATCAATACAACGTAGGACTTACTGGAGCAAAGCTTTGGTCTTACGGGTGGGATCGTCTGGACGGAAATGCTTGTATTCTTCTACTTCCTTCTCAATAGACAGCAGTTGACTTTGGAGTTTGTTCCTCAGGCCCGGCAGGGTGTCGCGGATGTGATTGGTCAGTTGCTGCACACAACAGAAGCAAAAATGTTGGATCAGAACATGAGCCAAATCCTGGTTTTAGATGCTCCTCCTTTCCTCAGGAGCTTCACACTTTGGACAAGTCTTGATCATTTTAAGGCAGTGGTCCCCAACGTTTTTTCCACCAGGGACCAGTTTCAGCAAGGCAATTTTTCTATGGCCCGGTGGGCGGAAAGGGGTATGGTTGGGGGCGGGATTAAGCATGGGGGTGCTGGTCCTTCCCGCCCCTCTTTATTTTTTATTTATTTATTACTTAGATTTGTATGCCGCCCCTCTCCGAAGACTCGGGGCGGCTCACAACATGTAAAAAACAAATCATAAGCAATCAGATAATTTAAAATATTTAAATATTTAAAAAACCCCATATGCTAACAGTCACACACACAGACATACCATGCATAAATTAAACGTGCCCAGGGGAGATGTTTCAGTTCCCCCATGCCTGACGGCAAAGGTGGGTTTTAAGGAGTTTACGGAAGGCAGGAAGAGTAGGGGCAGTTCTAATCTCCGGGGGGAGTTGGTTCCAGAGAGTCGGTGCCGCCACAGAGAAGGCTCTTCCCCTGGGGCCCGCCAACCGACATTGTTTAGTTGACGGGACCCGGAGAAGGCCCACTCTGTGGGACCTAATCGGTCGCTGGGATTCGTGCGGCAGGAGACGGTCTCGGAGATATTCTGGTCCGATGCCATGAAGGGCTTTAAAGGTCATAACCAACACTTTGAATTGTGACCGGAAATTGATCGGCAACCAATGCAGACTGCGGAGTGATGGTGAAACATGGGCATACCTGGGTAGGCCCATGACTGCTCTCGCAGCTGCATTTTGCACGATCTGAAGTTTCCGAACACTTTTCAAAGGTAGCCCCATGTAGAGAGCATTACAGTAGTCGAACCTCGAGGTGATGAGGGCATGAGTGACTGTGAGCAATGAGTCCCGGTCCAGATAGGGCCGCAACTGGTGCACCAGGCGAACCTGGGCAAACGCCCCCCTCGCCACAGCTGAGAGATGTTGTTCTAATGTGAGCTGTGGATCGAGGAGGACGCCCAAGTTGCGGACCCTCTCTGAGGGGGTCAATAATTCCCCCCCCAGGGTGATGGACGGACAGATGGGATTGTCCTTGGGAGGCAGAACCCACAGCCACTCCGTCTTATCCGGGTTGAGCTTGAGTCTGTTGACACCCATCCAGGCCCCAACAGCCTCCAGGCACCGGCACATCACTTCCACCGCTTCGTTGACTGGGCATGGGGTGGAGATGTAAAGCTGGGTATCATCCGCATATTGATGATACCTCACCCCATGTCCTTGGATGATCTCGCCCAGCGGTTTCATGTAGATGTTGAATAGCAGGGGGGAGAGGACCGACCCCTGAGGCACCCCACAAGGGAGAAACCTAGGAGTCGACCTCTGGCCCCCCACTAACACCGACTGCGACCGGCCAGAGAGGTAGGAGGAGAACCACTGAAGGACAGTGCCTCCCACTCCCAACCCCTCCAGCCGGTGCAGAAGGATACCATGGTCGATGGTATCGAAAGCCGCTGAGAGGTCAAGGAGCACCAGGACAGAGGATAAACCCCCGTCCCGGGCCCGCCAGAGATCATCCATCAACGCGACCAAAGCGGTTTCCGTGCTGTAACCGGCCCTGAAACCCGACTGCCGGGGACCTAGATAATCGGCTTCTTCCAAGGACCGCTGGAGCTGGAGTGCCACCACCTTCTCGACAACCTTCCCCATAAAGGGAAGGTTGGAGACTGGACGATAGTTGTTAAGTACGGCTGGGTCCAGGGAGGGCTTCTTGAGGAGGGGGCGCACAAGCGCTTCTTTATAGAGTGATGGAAAAACTCCCCTCCCCAAGGAAGCGTTGGTAATCTCCTGGGCCCAGCTCCGTGTCACCTCCCTGCTGGCCGAAACCAACCAGGAGGGACACGGATCCAGTAAACAGGTGGCGGAACTCACAGCTCCGATGGCCTTGTCCACTTTCCCGCCATCGCCCTGTGGCCGGCAGAACCTGCCTCCCAAACCCTCTTGCCCGGCGGCAGGTGAAGCGCTGGAGGGAGGGGGTCAGGCCGGCCCTCCTGCCTCCCCCCCCAGCCAAAAATGCAAAGGCGTGCCACGGCAGAAGCCAAAAGAGGCTTGAGCCTCCCAGTCCTTCCCTCCCCTCTGTCCCGTCCATTGCCCTGTGGCCGGCAGAACCTGCCTCCCGAGGCCTCTTTCCCAGCGGGAGATGAAGCACTGGAGGGAGGGGGCGGCGGCAGGAGGACTGGCAGCTGCTGACTCCACGGACCGGTGCAACATGCCCCGCGGCCCGGTACTGGTCCGCGGCCCGGTGGTTGGGGACCCCTGTTTTAAGGGACCACTTTTCCACAGTGGTTGTTAGGCAAATAACACATTTAAGTAAATTCCATGTTGATTAAGTGAGTCTGTTTATCTAAAAGGAGCCGTGATGGGCTGCCAACATTTTTACTGCCACATTGTGGGTGTGGCTTCTTTTGTGGGTGTGGCTTGATGGTCATGTGACAGGGTAGGAATGGCTTGCCAGCCATGTGACCAGGTGGGAGTAGCTTGACAATCATGTGACCGAGGGAGGCTTAAAGGTCATGTGACTGGGCGGGAGTGGCTAACCGACCAAGATATGTTTTTGGAAAGGCGCTTCGACTCTTTCAGTTGATTAAGCCACATTATTTGAATAGCCACAAAAAGAACAAATGATAGACAGCATCATTTGTCGAGGAGCACAGTCACATTTTAAGATTTTGTCCTGAACCCACAAGGTTCAGTATGAGAACAGATTAGGCAAGTAGCTCAAGTTTCTTGTATTGCTATAAAAGTTCAGTCCTAGATAAGGATTAAAGTGTTTATAGGGGAAAACATACTATTTAATTATTTCCTATTTTAAAAGTAACTAAGGATCATACTAAGGTACTAAAGAAGGAAGGATAATAAAATAACTATTAACTATTAAACTATTAACTATTAAAAACTGCCCCGTGGGGACAGCAGCCCATCATTGCGTGATGGTACAGTGGTTAGAGTACAGTGCTGAAGGCTACTTTTGCTGACTACTGGCTGACTGCAATTTGGCAGCTCGAATCTCACCAGGCTCAAGGTTTGACCCACCTTCCATCCTTCCAAGGTGGGTCAAACATGGAGCCAGATTGTCGGGGGCAAGATTCGGACTCTGTAAACCTCTTAGAGAGAGTTGTAAAGCACTGTGAAGCTGTATATAAGTCTAAGTGCTATTGGTATCTTCCTTCCTTCCTTCCTTCCTTCCTTCCTTCCTTCCTTCCTTCATTCATTCCTTCATTCATTCATTCCCTCCCAGTGATTAGAATGCAGGATTGCAGGCTAACTGTGCCCAGTGCCATCAGTTCAATCCTGACTGGCTCAAGGTTGACTCAGCCTTCCATCCTTCCGAGATGGGTCAAATGAGGACCCAGATTGTTGTGGGGCAATATGCTGGCTCTGTAAACCGCTTAGAGAAGGCTGGAAAATAATGGGAAGTGGTATATAGGTCTAAGTGGTATTGCTATCTATCTATCTGTCTGTCTGTCACCTCTTTCTCTCTCTCTCTCTCGTCTATCAGCTGTGGTGGCGCAGTAGTTACAGTGCAGTGTTGCAGGCTAATTCTGCCCACTGCCAGCAGTTTGATTCAGACCAGCTCAAGGTTGACTCAGCCTTCCGTCCTTCCAAGGTCGGACAATTGAGGACCCAGAATGTTGGGGACTGAGTCTGTAAATAGCTTAGAAAGGGCTGTAAAGCACTGCGAAATGGTGTATAAGTCTAAATGCTATTGCTATTAAGTGAGTCTATTCTATGGCCATTGTAACTTCGAAATCAGGTTGTCAATATCTTCAGGAGCAAAGTCCATTGTAACATTGAATAAGTGGAGGACTATCTCCGAGACCGCCTTCTGCCGCACGAATCCCAGCGACCGGTTAGGTCCCACAGAGTTGGCCTTCTCCGGGTCCCGTCGACTAAACAATGTCGTCTGGCGGGACCCAGGGGAAGAGCCTTCTCTGTGGCGGCCCTGACCCTTGTCTTTCGTAAACTTCTTAAAACCCACCTCTGCCGCCAGGCATGGAGAAACTGAGACATCTCCCCCGGGCCTATACAGTTTATGCATGGTATGTTTGTGTGCATGTTTTCTTTTTAATAAGGTTTTTTAAATATATATATACTTTATTAGTTTATTAAGAAAAAGGAAGGGGGATGGGGGTACAGAAGGGTACAGAAGGGATGCAGAGGAAAAAACATTTGTCAAAATAACATATATAAGTTGTTTTATATTCATTTCAGACATTTCAGACATTTAACTGTTAGTATTTATATTGTATTCAATATTTAGCGTTGTATATTCTTATATCTATTAAGTATGTTGATTTAAAGATAAGATAGTGTTTAGATATATATATTAAGAGATAAGTAGAGTAGTAGTAAGAGATTTGGATAGGAAAAGGGAAGAGGGGTAATACCTGCAGAGTAGCAGGCGTATGTATTTTAACGACGTATTTTTTTTGGTTATGTATAGTAGATATGTGTATTAAGAGATATTTGTGAGTTACGTTGTTAATAGGTTAAGAATAGTTATTCGGGAGGGGTTTTTAATGACTTTTAATTTTTAGATTTGTTATATATTGTGTTATTATTGTTGTGAGCCGCCCCGAGTCTACGGAGAGGGGCGGCATACAAATCTAATGAATTGAATTGAATTGAATTGACTATGGATCCGACAGGCAGATTTCTGCGACTCGGGAAACCCTGCAGGGTCAACGTTACCTGGTTCAAAGTTTTCTGCAGGTAGGGAGTGCCCATACGGTCCGCCATGTGCCGGTAAGCTGGGTGGGAGAGGAAGAACTTGCGTTCGGCCCCTAAAGCCGCCTGAATGTCCTTCTTCCCATCAATGTCCTTTTGGCTGCGGTTCACGACTCCGATGTAACCTACGGAAGGACAGCAGACATCAGCGGACAAACACCTGGAAATGCTACCTTCCAAAATTACAAAATAGAGCAGTAGAATTGAAACACGCTGGTCTGTTAATTGGCAAATTACTCGATGTAAAGCATTCAAGGGGAACCAGTGCAAGATGTTTTACCGATGGCATATTGAAGACAGTAGAGTAGAGTAGGGTAGGGTAGGGTAGGGTAAGGTAGAGTAGAGTAGAATAGAATACAATAGAATACAATGGAATACAATGGAATACAATGGAATACAATGGAATACAATGGAATACAATGGAATACAATGGAATACAATGGAATACAATGGAATACAATGGAATACAATGGAATACAATAGATGTGAATTCTTTATTGGCAAAATGTGATTGGACACACAAGGAATTCGTCTTGGTGCATATGCTCTCAGTGTCCATAAAAGAAAAAGATATATTTGTCAAGAATCATGAGGTACAACACTTAATGATTGTCATAGAGGTCAAATAAGCAATGAGGAAACAATCAACATTAATAAAAATCTTAGGATACAAGCAACAAGTTACAGTCATGCAACCCACCTCTGTCGTCAAGCGTGGGGGAACTGAAATATCTCCCCCTGCCTATGTAGTTTTTTGTGTATGATATGATTGTATAGTGGTACCTCATCTTACGAACGCCTCTTCTAACAAACTTTTCAAGATACGAACCCGGTGTTTAAGATATTTTTGCCTCTTCTTCCGAACTATTTTCACCTTACGAACCAAGCAGCTGCTGCTGGGATGAAGGGGTTTGTTTTTTCCCCCTTTTTTGAAGAAAGAAAAGGGAGGGGCTGCTTGGAGTAGGAAACATTTTGCAGAGAACAACGTACTTGCAAAGGAACTGAAAGGGTGTCTTTTTAAGAAAGAAAAGGGAGGAGGGAGGGGCAGCTTGGGGGAGGAAATTTTTTGCAGAGAACAACGTGCTTGCAAAGGAACTGAAAGGGTGTCTTTTTAAGAAAGAAAAGGGAGGAGGGAGGGGCAGCTTGGAGTAGGAAACATTTTGCAGAGAACAACGTGCTTGCAAAGGAACTGAAAGGGTGTCTTTTTAAGAAAGAAAAGGGAGGAGGGAGGGGCAGCTTGGAGTAGGAAACATTTTGCAGAGAACAACGTACTTGCAAAGGAACTGAAAGGGTGTCTTTTTAAGAAAGAAAAGGGAGGAGGGAGGGGCAGCTTGGGGGAGGAAAGATTTTGCAGAGAACAACGTGCTTGCAAAGGAACTGAAACGGTGTCTTTTGAAGAAAGAAAAGGGAGGGGCGCCCCCCTTGCCTTTCTTCCTTCCCACTCACCCTTTAGTCTAGCCTTGCTTCTTCCACCCGCCCCCTTTAGCTGCTCCTCCCTGCCCTCTGTTCACCTCCCTTCTAAAGTTTGGGATTTTCCTGAAGGATTTGCACGCATTATTTGCTTTTACATTGATTCCTATGGGAAACATTGTTTCATCTTAAGAACCTTTCACCTTATGAACCTCCTCCTGGAACCAATTAAGTTCGTATGATGAGGTACCACTGTATTGGGTTTTCTTGTTTTTAGACTTTTTAAATGTACTGTACTATTGTTATTTTAGATTGTAACTATTAGATTTGTCATTATATATTGTTTTTATCATTGCTGTAAGCCGCCCCAAGTCTACGGAGAGGGGCGACAAACAAATCTAAATAATAATAATAATAATAATAATAATAATAATAATAATAATAAAATGGGTGATAGGAATGATGAGAAAAAACTAGTGGTAATAATAGTGCAGACTTAGCAAATAGTTTGACGGTGTTGAGGGAATTATTTGTTTAGCAGAGTGATGGCGTTCGGGGAAAAACTGCCCTTGTGTCTCGTTGTCTTGGTGTGCAGTGATCGATTGTTTCATCTGTTTCTTTACAGGGTTTGCACTTTGGTATTATTATTGTTGTTGTCATCACCATCATCATCTTCTTCTTTGGGACAGTACCAAGTTTGTTTAATCCAATAAATCAGAATTAATCAGGTACTAAGGTTCTATGAACCCTAGGAGTAGGAAGGTTGGGCAGAAAAGGGGAGTATTTGAAACTGGAATTTGAGGCCACACAATTGTGTGTATTTCCCCTCTTTAACAATGGACAGGAAGCCATTCAGGAAATTCTGCTATATTCCCTCAACTTTAATTCTATCAGGGAAAATGGTTTTTTTCCTTCCTCAAAACAACAGGATGCTACTCAAAGAATTCCCCGATTCTTGGAAATAGACGGTGTAGAAGAACCGAGATATCTAAGAAGAAAGGGCTTTCATACGTATAGAGCTAGAGAGAGATAAGAGCTAAGTGGAAAGGAATTTGACAAGCTTTGCTGGAGTAAATTCTCCATGGAATATGGGCGGTCTAATTTTTACAAGCTGGAATTATCGGTTTTGAGAGGACGAATCGCAACAGAAAGTTTTCTGCAAGATTTGGCAGAGAAATGAAGAGAGGTTCCTTCAGGATTCGAATCAAATGTTTTAAATCAGATCATCCCAATAAAAGAATATTTTTGTGATATTCCTAACCAACTTTAATGATAACATGGGCTTAAAACCCCACTTTTTTCCCCTCCAACTTTTGTTTAGTGACTGTTTGAATGGCACTGAGGAAAGGGACTTAGGATGGTTTAAGCAAACCTTGTAATGTATTTATAGAATTATGTTAATTTAGGTATAAACATGAATAGATCATCAATAAAAATTACCATATGATAACCCTAGAGGTGTAAATGTATATTCTGAATGTCATTGTATTGTTTTGTTTTGTTTATTGCTTGTATGTTATTGTATGTTATTTTTTAATGTAAATAACTAAATTAAAAAATGTGGTATTTCATATATGATCAAAAATTCAGAGCCTTGCCAAATGACTTTTTAATTTTATAATTTTTATTTTATTTTATTTTATTTTATTTTATTTTATTTTATTTTATTTTATTTTATTTTATTTTATTTTATTTTATTTTATTTATTTTATTATTATTTTTTATTTTATTTTATTTTATTTTATTTTTTATTTTATTTTATTTTACTTTACTTTACTTTATTTTATTTATTTTTTATTTTATCTTATTTGTTTGTTTGTTTGTTTTGTCCAATACAGAATAATACAAAATGAAGTTTATAGAGGATATAGTAGAGAAGAAATATGAGATATAGGAGAGACTATAGGACAGGGGACGGAAGGCACTCTAGTGCGCTTATGTACGCCCCTTACTGACCTCTTAGGAATCTGGAGAGGTCAACCGTGGATAGTCTAAGGGTAAAATGTTGGGGGTTAGGGGATAATACTACAGAGTCCAGTAATGAGTTCCACGCTTCGACAACCCGATTACTAAAGTCATATTTTTTACAGTCAAGTTTGGAGCGGTTAATATTAAGCTTGAATCTGTTGTGTGCTCTTGTGTTGTTGTGGTTGAAGCTGAAGTAGTCTTTGACAGGCAGCACATTGCAGCATACGATCTTGTGGGTAATACTTAGATCATGTTTAAGATGTTGTAGTTCTAAGCTTTCAAGACCCAGGATTATAAGTCTAGTTTCATAGGGTATTCTGTTTCGAATGGAGGAATGAAGGGCTCTTCTGGTGAAGTATCTTTGAACATTTTCAAGGGTGTTAATGTCTGAGATGCAATATGGGATCCAAACAGATGAGCTGTATTCGAGGATGGGTCTGACGAAAGTTTTGTAAGCTCTGGTAAGTAGTGTGAGATTTCCAGAGCAGAAGCTATGTAGGATTAGATTAACAACTCTTGAGGCCTTCTTAGCGATGTTGTTGCAGTGGGCTTTGGCACTTAGATCTTTAGTTATTAGTATTCCGAGGTCCTTGACCAAGTGGGGATTATCTGTGATAATTTGTTTATTCAGTTTGTATTTGAAGTTCTGATTCTTTTTGCCGATGTGTAGGACAGAGCATTTGCTGGTTGAGATTTGGAGTTGCCATGTGTTGGACCAGTCAGAAACTGAGACTAGGTCTTTTTGTAGAGTAGTTGTGTTATCAGTGGTGTTGAAGATTTTTACATCGTATTTGTATTTATTACTTGTATTTATGACAGTTGCAGGGTTCTTGGGTCACGTGATCTTCTTTTGTGACCTTCTGACACGCCAAGCCAAGTCACAAGGAAAGCCATTTTTGCCCTCCCCACATTCCTAGAAAGGCTCCGAAGTCTGAGGAGAGCAAAAAACTGGAACTTCCGGTTCAACCGGAAGTCAGCAAATAGAACCTTTCAGCCTATGGAGGACCTCCAGGGCACTGGAGGTTATTTTCACCCTCCCCACATTCCTAGAAAGGCTCTAAAGTTTGAGCAGAGCAAAAAACATCTGGAGGACCTCCAGGGCAGTGAAGAAGGCTATTTTTGCCCTCCCCACCTTCCTAGAAAGGCTCTGAAGTCTGGGAGAGCAAAAAACCCGGAACTTCCGGTTCAACTGGAACTTGGCAAATGGGCCATTTTCTGCCTCTACAGGGCCTGTTGGGTGGGGGGAGGATATTTTTCACCCTCCACAAGCTCCTAGAAAGACTCTGAAGCCTGAGGAGAGCAAAAAATGGGCCTGGGGTGGGGTGGGGAATCATGTGCGCATGTGCATGGAGGCCGCATGGAATTATGGGTGTGGGTGGGCACATATTATAAGCAGCGTTCAACTTACGGCCACAACGGAACCCAACATTTATGTCACTAAGTGAGACATTTGCCCCCTTTTGTTGTGGTGAGCTCTGGCCCAGCTCCTGCCCCAAGGACTGTGGATGTGGGGGAGACATCCACATGCTGCAGGCCTGTTTTGCGCCCAGTGGAATCTGCTGATGAAGGCTCCTCTGACCAAGAAGACATGAGTGACAGGCAGGAGGAGAGTGGGGCAGACAGCTCAGAAGGAGATCAATTATCTAGCTCCTCCTTGGATTCAGAACAAGAGTTAATGATATAGCCACGGATGCGGAGAGCGATGCATAGGCAACAACAACTGAGAGATTATTATCAAAGAAAATGAGGCCACCTGTGGTTGGGTGGGGCTGTGATAATTAGTGAGGCTGCTATAAATAGAAGCCTGTAGGTTTGGCCATTGTGGAGGATTATCTGATCCTTGTGTTTCCTGACTGCTTTACTGACTTTGACCTTTTGTGTGCTGATTTTTCCCCGCTTTGAAATTAAACCAGAGCAAAGTGTGTTTCACTTTGTGAAAGAAGAAGGACTGTGAATTGCCTCACAGCTGCAAGCTAAGTATCACAGAACTGATAAGGGACTTGTACAAATTACCAGTTTGTTTGGAGACGAGTGCTCTTTGCTATACCAAAAGAGGGCTTGGTTTAAGTGAATTGTCATTATAAAGAACATTGTTTTTAATTTTCAAACGTGTGTGTGTCTGAAATAGGTACCTCTGAATTGTTGGGAGGAGTCTACCAGAGAGCCTGACAGAACAGAGTGAAAAATGCCCAAACAGGCCAACCGGACGTTTGGAAACGAACTTCCGGTTGGGCTTTTGGGCCGTTTTTCACCATCCCCCAGGTTCAGAAGTGTAGGGTTTCCTGCCTAACCAGGGGGGTTGGGCTAGAAGACCTCCAAGGTCCCTTCCAACTCTGTTGTTATTCTATTCTAAGATAAGAAGAGGACTTTACCTCTCCTCAGCGGAAGCAGCTTGTTCTCCAGAACATCTCGAGCATCAGTTCCTTCATCCATGAGGTCCAACTTGGTGATGACGCCGATGGTACGTTGGCCTGTTAGGTCACAAGCAAGTCAGAGAAGCTTTGAACGACTTAGAAGGGAGTTACGCGTGGGGCATTAAGTGGCGTCATTCCAGCCTAAAGCCTAGACTTTTCCAGGAAGAAGAAAGCCAAGGTCTAGCTATCAGGATCCGCACAACCGCCCACTAGCCCTGATAGTGTTATCAGGTTGGGTCATGAAAGGTCTGCAAGAACACCACCAAGCTCAGAGAACACCAAGGACCCACAATCCTCCCCCTCCTCCTCACCACAAACTCCACTCCCTTTTAGCACTGATGACAATACTTAGCTAAGTAATGAAACATCTGCAAGAAAGCCACCAAGCTCAGAGAGCAGCAAGCACCCACGATCCCTTTCCTCCTCCTCCTCCTCCTCCTCCTACTACTACTCCCCACACTCCACTCCCCACTCCCTTCTAGCACTGATGATATTATTTAGTTGGGTAATGAAATGTCTCCAAGAAAACTGCCAAGCTCAAAGAGCACCAAAGACCCACAATCTTTTTCTTCTTCTTCCTCCTCCTCCTCTTCCTATCCTCCTACTACTACTACTCCGCACACTCCACTCCCCACTCCCTTCTAGCACTGATGATATTATTCAGTTGGGTAATGAAATGTCTCCAGGAAAACTGCCAAGTTCAAAGAACACCAAAGACCCACAATCCTTTTCTTCTTCCTCCTCCTCTTCCTCCTACTACTACTACTCCGCACACTCCACTCCCCACTCCCTTCTAGCATTGATGATATTATTCAGTTGGGTAATGAAATGTCTCCAAGAAAACTGCCAAGCTCAAAGAGCACCAAAGATCTACAATCCTTTTCTTCCTCCTCCTCCTCCTCCTCCTCCTCTTCCTCTTCTCCTCCTCCTCCTCCTACTACTACTACTACTCCCCACACTCTACTCCCCACTCCCTTCTAGCACTGATGATATTATTCAGTTGGGTAATGAAACATCTGCAAGAAAACTGCCAAGCTCAAAGAACACCAAAGACCCACAATCTTTCTGTCCTTGTTCTAAGGCGAACACTCAGTATATATATATATAGCTACCTACCTACCTATCATTATCTATCTATCTATCTATCTATCTATCTATCTATCTATCTATCTATCTATCTATCTATCTATCTATCTACTTACCTACCTACCTACCAACCTATCATTATCTATCTATCTATCTATCTATCTATCTATCTATCTATCTATCTATCTATCTATCTCAGCTGTAATTGCACAGTGATTGAAATGCAATATTGCAGGCTCTGCCCACTGCTAGCAGTTTGATCCTGACTGGCTCAAGGTTGACTCAGCCATCCATCCTTCTGAGGTCAGTCAAATGAAGACCCAGATTGTTGGGGGCAAGAGGCTGACTCTGCAAACCACTTAGAGAGGGCTGTAAAGGACTTTGAAGCGATATATAATTGCGAATGCTATTACTATTGCTTCCTTCTTTTCCTTCCTTCTCTCCCTCTCTTCCTTCCTTCCTTCCTTCCTTCCTTCCTTCCCATGTATTGCATGCTAACTCTGCCCACTGCCATCAGTTTGATCCTGAATGGCTCGCGGTCGACTCAGCCTTCCATCCTTCCAAAGTCAGTCAAATGAGGAGCCAGATAATTGGGGTGGGTGGGCAATAGGCTGATTCTGAAAACCCCTTAGAGAGGGCTGGAAAGCACTGTGAAGCAGTATATATGTCTATATGCTATAGTTATTGTCATTTCCCACTCTGAGCTTCAGTTCAAAGGTCACCTTTACATGAGAGGTATACATCCGATAAATTAATAATCCCGAACCCAACTTCTTTTTCTTCCTGTTCCTGGATCGCTTTGCAAACCTTCATAATTCAGGAGGCAAAAAAAATAACCGGTTTGCAGAAACCGACTTGACCCAAGGTCAAAAACCCATGGCTGGTCCTTACCTTGAGGGTCAACTTCTTTGGCGATCTTAAGAGCATCGGAGTTGGCCAGATCGCTGTTGGCGGGAGAGACCGCAAGGAGAAGACAGTTTTCTTTGGTGACAAACTGCATCAACATGTCACGGATCTGGAATTCGATGTCTGCAGGCTGGTCTCCAACTGGAACCTTGGTCATCCCAGGAAGGTCCACCAGAGTCAGACTTAGGACTAAGGAAAGAAGAGGAAGAGTGTTGTGACTTGTCATACACCGGCCCCTTCAGCAGAGGAGGAGGAGGCTTGGGTGTCAGGGCCAACATCAAGGCAACGTGAGAGCTCCGAGGGGGGAGAAGGAATAGAAATAGAACTGGCAGAGAGAGAGAGAAGAGAGAGAGAGAGAGAGAGACTGGTCGATCCATCAGCCCATAGATATAGATAGATAGATAGATAGATAGATAGATAGATAGATAGATAGATAGATAGGAGAGAGAGAGAGAGAGACTGGTTGATCCATCATCCCTTAGATAGATAGATAGATAGATAGATAGATAGATAGATAGATAGATAGATAGATAGATAGATAGATAGAGAGAGAAGAGAGAGAGAGAGAGACTGGTCGATCCATCAGCCGATAGATAGATAGATAGATAGATAGATAGATAGATAGATAGATAGATAGATAGATAGATAGATAAGAGAGAGAGAGACTGGTTGATCTATCATCCCATAGATAGATAGATAGATAGATAGATAGATAGATAGATAGATAGATAGATAGATAGAGAAGAGAGAGAGAGAGAGAGAGACTGGTTGATCCATCATCCCTTAGATAGATAGATAGAGAGAGAGAGAGAGAGAGAGAGAGAGTGAGAGAGAGAGAGAGAGACAGGGATCCATCATCCCTTAGATCAAGAGTCAACAGCCCCCAGGTCTGGACATGGCTGATGATGAACAGGAGGAATAGCTGGGTCCTGTGCCTGACACTCAGATGTGCAAAAGGAAGAGGAGAGCAGTGGAAATCTAGGGACTGGTCCTTGGGACACAAGAGCCATTGCTGTTAGAGAAGTCCCACCCTGGGGATAAAAGGCAGGGGATGGAGATGAATAGGTGTGGCAGATAACTATTCATCTCCCTGCCAGAGAGGCTTGTTAGCCTGTGGAGGGAGGGAGAGAGAGAGACAGAGACAGAGAGACGGAGACAGAGGCGGAGTCAACAGCCCCAGGTCTGGAAGTGGTTAGTGAAGAACAGGAGGAACTGCTGTGTCCTGTGCCTGACACTCAGATGCACAGAAGGCAGAGGAGAGGAGAGCAGTGGAAATCTAGGGGCTGGACCTTACGAAAGAAGAGCAATCACAGCTAGCAAAGCTCCACCTTGGCTCTGGGGATCAAAGGCAGAGGGTGAAGTTGAATAGGTTTGGCAGATAACTATTCATCTTCCGGCCAGCTGGCCTTGTTAGCTTGAGATAAACTTTTAACCGGGTCTTCCTATTAAGGGAATCTCTGAGTTTACGTCAGTGGGTTGGTCATGTTTTGGGAGATGGGTCAGACCAAAGAGATCCGAGACTCAGAAGGATTCATGGATGGGGAGCCATGGGGAGCGACCTCGAGTATGAGAGCTGAAGATTTTAAAAATTAAGGCTTTGTATATAGAAATATGTGGCCATTGCATGAACTTTCCTTTTGAGATTGATTATTATTATTTTATTATTATATTTTATTGGTTTTTTCAAAGTAACGAACACAACAAACAAAACATATAACATTTAATGGAGCTACAGTCGCTCCACTCAAAATAGAAGTCTTCATATGAAAGTAAAAAGTTTATCTATAAAATACATGTTGTTATATAGAATAAAAATGTCAATCTAAATATAAATCTAAGTCTGTATCAAAATTTATAAAGGTATATATGAAAAAGAAAGTTTTTATGAAAAAACAAAGAGAAAAAAAAAGAAAAGAAAAGGATTTATATTTATACTACTAATTACCATCTTATACAATTCTAATACTAAATTCAAATATGCAAAATAGTATAGCAACACGCTTATTATTCCTTGTTTCCCACCAAATATATACTTTCTGCCAGATATCGTAAAATTCTGATTCTTCTTGATTATTTAAGAGATTGATTAAAAGTGACCTTTGTAACAAAAAAGCAGAAAAGTAAATACTGTAGTTAAATATTGTAGAAACTTGGAAAAGATGCCACAAATGCACTAAACTACTAAGCTACTATGTAATACACTAAAAAAGATACCACAAATAGATTAAACTACTATTGTTTGGGTTTCATCTTAAGAGACAGAAAACCTGTACATAGCTTTTATATAGGGATAAGGGGAAAGGCACATATTGGGAAATGAATTTAGTCTGTCGGATTAGCTGGTGTACCTGGGAGGGGTCTGTGTTAGGGTATAACTAACCTAGATTTTGTTTCTGTAAGTGTGCACCCCAAGGGGGGGTTACCGCGCTTTGCAAACCGCTTGGGACAGTAGAGAGATTACTATGCACAAATAAACCCTGTTTCTTCTCCGAAGCCTTCTTTGTCTGATTATTTCTTTTTAGGAATTTCTGCAAACAAGTAGAAAAACTTGCTATCAAGGTGGGAGGGGGAATTAAGAATTAAAAAGGTCAACACCAAGACAGCCCTGTAATGATAAACTTCAATGGTAGATTCCTTTGCCATTAGAATAGAATAGAATAGAATAGAATAGAATAGAATTTTTATTGGCCAAGTGTGATTGGACACACAAGGAATTTGTCTTTGTGCATATGCTCTCAACGTACATAAAAGAAAATATACATTTGTCAAGAATCATGTGGTACAACACTTAATGATTGTCATAGGGGTCAAATAAGCAATGAAGGAGCAATATTAATAAAAATCTTAGGGTATACGCAACAAGTTACAGTCAAACAGTCAACATGGGAGGAAATGGGTGAAAGGAATGATGAGAAAAACTAGTAGAATAGAAGTGCAGATTCAGTAGAAAGTCTGACAGTGTTGAGGGAAATATTTGTTTAGTAGAGTGATGGCGTTCGGGGAAAAACTGTTCTTGTGTCTAGTTGTCTTGGTGCGCAGTGCTCTGTAGCGACGTTTTGAGGGTAGGAGTTGAAACAATTTGTGTCCAGGATGTGAGGGGTCAGTAAATATTTTACCCGCCCTCTTTTTGACTCGTGCAGTATACATGTCCTCAATGGAAGGCAGGTTGGCAGCCATTGTTTTTTCATTAAGTTTTTTTTCCATCTTAACTATGTATTCTCAAAATCTGAGAGCTGCCCGCCATCACTCAAAAGAGCTGGCGTGGCGCAGTGGTTAGAGTGCAGCACTGCAGGAAACTTCAGTTAACTGCAAGCTGTAGTTCAGCAGTTCAAATCTCACCACCGGCTCCAGGTTGACTCAGCCTTCCGTCCTTCTGAGGTGGGTCAAATGAGGACCCAGATTGTTGGGGGCAAATATGCCGGTTCTGTAAACCACTTAGAGAGGGCTATAAAAGCTCTCCGAAGCGGACTATAAGTCTAAATGCTACTGCAAAAATGGGATTGTGGAGTTCCACTCCTCGCTCTTGATGCGCTCCACAACTTACCATTTGGGGAATAAACTCGCAGGTTGATCGGGACGGAGGAGATGCCCTTGTTGGACCCGGTGACTCTGTCGGTCTCGCCTTCGATCTCGAGGCGTATCTCCTCAAAGTCCGTGAACTTCTTCCCTTTGCAGTGTAGGAATTCGCCATATTCTACAACAAGAAGGACCAAGTTAGAAGACGATTAAGGAGACGAGTCAGGGAGAAGACAACAGAAAGGGGCAACTGAGATTAACAGAGTTGGAAGGGACCTTGTGGGTCATCTAGTTCAGTGATTTTCAACATTTCTTGAGCCGCGGCACATTTTTTACATTTACAAAACCCTGGGGCACATTGAGCGGGGGGGGGGGGGCTGCCAAAAAAAGTTTGGACAAAAAAATTCTCTATCTCTCTCTCTTCCTCTCTTTCGCTCTATTTCTCTCTCCCTCTTTCTCCATCTTTCTTTCTCTCTCTCTCCATCCCTCTTTCTTTCTCTTCCTTCCTTCCTCTCTTTTTTGCTCTCTTTCTCTCTCCCTTCCTCCCTCCCTCTATGTCTTTCTCTCTCTCTCCTTCCCTCCCTCTCTTTTTCTTTCTCTCTGTTGCTTTCTCTCTCTCTTTCTCTCTCTCTTTCTCTCTTGCTTTCTTTTTCTTGTTCTCTTTCTCTCTCTCTCTCTCTCTCTTGCTTTCTCTCTCTTGTTCTCTTTCTCGCTCGCTCACTCTTTCTCTCTCTTTCTTTCTTTCTTTCTCTCTCTTCCTTTCTTTCTCTCTCTGAGCTTCGCGGCACACCTGACCATGTCTCGCGGCACACTAGTGTGCCTCGGCACACTGGTTGAAAAACACTGATCTAGTTTACCCTCCCCAAGCCCAATTGGGGGATTCTGGGAGTTGAAGTCCAAATATCTTCAAGTTGCTAAGGTTGGAAAACACTGGCGTAGGGTATTGTGAGTAGAGGAGTGGAGGACTATTCTCGTCAAGTATCAGTGGATACTTTCTAATGTATTTAGGTCCGAAATGGAGTGTGGTCTACTCCAACACTGCCACTCAAGCAGGAAACCCTACACCATTTCTGACAGATGCCAGTCCAGTCTTTTCTTGAAAGTCTCCAGTGATGAAGCTCCCACAACTTCTGAAGGCAACTTCTGCTCCATGGGTTGATTGTTCCCACGGTCAGAAAATTCCTCCTTATTTCCAGGCTGAATCTCTCCTTGATCAATTTCCATCCATTATTCCTAGTTTGGCCTTCAGGTGCTTTAGAAAATAGCTTGACCCACCCTCCTTTCTATGGCAGCCCCTCAAGTATGGGAAGACCCTGTCTCCCCTGGTCCTTCTCTTCCCTAGACTAGCCATGCCCAGTTCCTGCCACTGTTCATTGCATCTTTTAACCTGCAGTCTCCTGTATCAAGGTTCCTGGTAACTAAACCAGAATCCGAGTCAAAGTGCTCCTCAATTTATTGCTGGAGCCATCCTGGCACCTGCACTGGGAAGCCTGAATCCGAGTTTCCCACCCAGTTGAACGTTTACATCCCTTGTGTTGTGGTTGGCTCTGGCGCAGCTTGGGGCAGGAGCTGGGCCAGAGCTAACCATAACATTGGGAAAGACGTAAGGATCGACAGCCCTCTGGGATTATCTCCCCCACCCCATTTTCTCCTCCTTGTGGTCAAAGCAAATTGATTTTGAGTAACACTGGAGGAAGATTACACATTAGGTTCTAGTTTTATTTTTTATTTATTTATTGTCAAGTACGTATTGGTAGTATACATAGATATAACATTGTTTATATGCCTGAGATGGGTACTAATAAGAGGAAAACATTAGAACAGGGACAGAAGACACGCTGGTGCACTTATGCACACCCCTTACTGACCTCTTAGGAATCGGATGAGGTCAACAATGGATAGTCTAAGGGTAAAGTTTTGGAGTTTCGGTGATGATACTACAGAGTCAGGTAGTGAGTTCCAGGCATCAACCAGTGTTCCCTCTAATTTTTTGGGGGGGTGGGCGGAAAAGTATAGTGTCTGAGCGGCAGTTCCTTTGGGACTGGGCGGCACAGAAATAATAAATAAACAAACAAACAAACAAAAAACCCACCCTGTTTTGCCTCAGAGAATTTCAAAATAAAATACTGTACTGTGTGTCTATAACAGTGAGCTCATAATAGGGCAACTCTATCAATATCAAAATGCCACTTAAATAGTTGAGCTAGTTTCAAACTAGATTTTTATTTTCTTTCTCTCTTCCTTACTCCCATTCTTTTTCTTTCTCTTTTCCTTCCTCTCTTTTTTCTATCTGTTTCTCTCTCTTCCTCTCTCTCTCCTTCCCTCTCACTCTTTCCCTCTCGGCTTCTGGGCAGGTTTGGAAAACTCTGAGTTGATGATGATTTTTAAGTGAGCGATTGCTCACTGCTCAGCTTAGAGAGAACTATGGCATCAACTATTCGGTTACTAAAGTCGTATTTTCTACAGTTGAGTTTGGAGTGGTTTACTTTGAGTTTGTATCTGTTGAGTACTCGTGTGTTGTTGTGGTTGAAGCTGAAGTAGTCGTTGACGGGAAGGACGTTGTAGCATATGATTTTTTGAGCTATGCTTAGGTCGTGTTTAAGGCGATGTAGTTCTAAGCTTTCTAAGCCTACGAATTCAAGTCTGGTTGCGTAAGATATTCTGTTGCAAGTAGAGGAGTGGAGGGCTCTTCTTGTAAAGTACAGTGGTACCTCTACTTGTAAACTTAATTCATTCCATGACCAGGTTCTTAAGTAGAAACGTTTGTAAGAAGAAGCAATTATTCCCATAGGAATCAATGTAAAAGCAAATAATGTGTGCGATTGGGGAAACCACAGGGAGGGTGGAGGCCCTGTTTCCTCACAGGAGATTCCTAGAGAGGCCCCATGGAGGCTTCTCCCTGTCTTTTCCGGCCCTCTTTCCTCCCAGGAAATTCCCAGAGAGGCCCCACGGAGGCTTCTCCCTGCCTTTTCCAGTTACAGTTTCGGAGGCTTGGGTTTGTAAGTGAAAAATGGTTCTTGAAAAGAGGCAAAAAAAATCTTGAACACCCAGTTCTTATCCAGAAAAGTTCGTAAGTAGAGGCCTTCTTAGGTAGAGGTACCACAGTATCTCTGGACACTTTCTAATGTATTTATATCCAAAATGTGGTGTGGGTTAGAGCAGTGTTTTTCAACCAGTGTGCCGTGGCACACTAGTGTGCCGCAAGACATGGTCAGGTGTGCCGCGAAGCTCAGAGAGAAAGAAAGCAAGAGAGAGAGAAAGAAAGAGAGAAAGAAAGAAAGCAAGAGAGAGAGAGAAAGAAAGCAAGAGAGAGAAAGAGCGAGAGAGAAAGAGAACAAGAGAGAGAAAGAAAGAAAGAAAGAAAGAAAGAGAGAGATAGAGAACTAGAGAAAGAAAGAGAGAGAGCAAGAGAGAGAGAAAAAGAGAGGGAGGGAAGGAGAGAGAGAGAAAGACATAGAGGGAGGGAGGGAGGGAGGGAGAAAGAGACCAAAAAAGAGAGGAAGGAAGGAAGAGAAAGAAAGAGGGATGGAGAGAGAGAGGGAGGGAGAAAGAAATAGAGTGAAAGGGAGGAAGAGAGAGAGATAATTTTTTGTCCAAACTTTTTTTAGTGCCCCCCCCCCCCGCCACTCAATGTGCCCCAGGGTTTCGTAAATGTAAAAAATGTGCCGCGGCTCAAAAAAGGTTGAAAATCACTGGGTTAGAGAGATGAGCTGTATTCAAGGATTGGTCTGGCGAAAGTTTTGCATGCTCTGCTTAGTAGTGCTAGTAGTGCTAGTACTAGTAGTACTACTAGTAGTAATAGTGCTAGTAGTTCGTAGTGTCTTCTCTCCCACTCTGGACTTGAATTTGTGTGTGTCATGACAAAGAAAGAGGATTAAAAACGAATTCACATACCAGTCGTGGAATTAACCAGCTGCAGAACCAAGGGGCGTCGGGTCACAATTCCTGATCCACGGGGTAGAAAGTCCCTAAAATTAAAAGAAAAGATTAAAAAAAAACCATGCTCAGGGATTCTTCCTTTCCGTTCTTTGTATTTCAACTGGGGGCTCAACTCAGCCTGCTCCCCCCCCCCCCGCAAACTGCAAAGCTTTCTAGATACTGCAGTTGGGGTGGGGGCTTCTACTCCCATCTTCCTAAGCCCTTCCACCAAGCGGTTTCTTCCTTCCTTCCATCGCCCTGGGAGGGATCGCCAGTTTCCATGGCAACCAGGCGAGAGGATGTTTATGCTAGCTACAACCACTGCAGTGGCCAGTGCGAGAAAGGGTGGGTGGGTGGGTGGATGCATGGGTGAGAGGGAGTGAGGGATAGATGGATGGATGAGAAAAGAGATGGATGGATGGAAGGAGGGAGAGAGGGAGAGAGGAGAGATGGAGGGAAGGAGGGAGGGATGGAGGAGAGAAGAGATGGATGGATGGAAGGAAAGGAATGGAAGGGAAAGGGAGGAAGAAAGGAAGGGAGGGAGGGAGAGAGTGAGGGAGGAGAGATGGAGGGAGGGAGGGAGAGAGGGATGGATGGATGGATGGGTGGAGGAGAGAAGAGATGGATGGATGGAAGGAAAGGAATGGAAGGGAAAGGGAGGGAGGAAGGAAGGAAGGAAGGAAGGAAGGAAGGAAGGAAGGAAGGAAGGAAGGAGGGAAGGAAGGAAGGAAGGAAGGAAGGAAGGAAAACAGGCTGAAATTGTAAAAGTGTTCACCATAGAACCAATCAGTCTTCAAAGAAGATTCGTTTAAGTAAGTAAGCAGGCAAGAAAGCAAGTAACAAAGGAAGGAAGGAAGGAAGGAAGGAAAGAGGGAGGGAGGGCGGGAAGGTAGGAAGAAAATGAGGTGGAGGGATGGAAGGAAGAGAGAAAGATGGATGGATGGAGGATAGATGGATGGATGGATGGAAAGAAGAAAATAGAAGAGATGTATGTATGTGGGTGGCTGGATGGTGGAAGGAAGGAAGGAAGGAAATAAATGAGAGGAGAAGGATCGATGAATGAATCGATGGATGGATGAATAGATGGGTGGGTGGATTAATGGAAGGAAGGAAGAAAATAAATGAGAGAAGAGATGGCTGGATGGAAGGAGACAAAGAAGAAAAGAGAAGAGATGGATGGATGTGGGTGGGTGGATGGTGGAAGGAAAGAAGGAAAGAAATAAATGAGAGGAGAAGGATCGATGGATGGGTGGGTGGGTGGGTGGACATGAAAGGAAGAAAGGAAATAAATGAGAAGAGATGGCTGGATGGAAGGAGATAAGAGAAGGATGGATGGATGAGTGAGTGGACGGATGAAAGGAACAAAGGAAGGAAGGAAAGAAGGAAGAAAAACAGACTGAAATTCACTAAAAGGGTTCACCACAGACCCAACCAGTCTTAAAAGAAGGTTCATTTTAGGAAGGAAGGAAAGAAGGAAAGAAGGAAAGAAAGAAGGAAAGAAGGAAAGAAGGAAAGAAGGAAAGAAGGAAAGAAGGAAAGAAGGAAAGAAGGAAAGAAGGAAAGAAGGAAAGAAGGAAAGAAGGAAAGAAGGAAAGAAGGAAAGAAGGAAAGAAGGAAAGAAGGAAAGAAGGAAAGAAGGAAAGAAGGAAAGAAGGAAAGAAGGAAAGAAGGAAAGAAGGAAAGAAGGAAAGAAGGAGCCATGTGGCCTTCAATGCCCACAAATCCCCCAACCAGCCATTGCAACGGGATGCATTCATGTGCCACTTGTAAACCAGCTGAGAACAGGGAAGGCTTCGACCCCCAAACCAGCCCTCGCAAAGCCCACCAATCTCAGTTCATTTCCGATGGAATAAGGTGTGTAACCCCAGTGCAGGATGACATTTTGCCGTCAGCCTCTGCGCATATGTGCTCACGGGCAACGCAGCTGACTGTGACTCACCAGAACTCTGGGATCGTCACGACTGAGAGCATTTTGGCGCATGACACCGAGACCAGGAGGAGGAGGAGGAGGGAGGGGGGAATATCGCCCTCCGTGGAGGCCTCGGGAAACCGCCACCCTTCTCAAGGCTGCTGGGTGCAGAGCGCCTGCGTTTCCCAGGGTAACAACCTTGTAACCAGCGGATGATCTTAATTGCTTCTGAAAAGGAAGCTCGCTGTCTGAGATCACTTCTTGACCTCATTTTGGGTCTCCTTGCTTCGGTAATTTTTTTTTTAAAAAATTTCCTCTCCACACAAAACAACACACAAAAATAACATACTAGTCTCCCTTAATTTTCATATTCAGCAAAAATATGTGACATATATATATATATGTCTGATGATGATGGTGAATGTGATTTCACCGAAACGTCGCATAGACACTCAAAATATTACATGGGCAAAACCCGAACTCAGAACAATCTACATACATATACCCGTGAAAATCTACAAAAACATATATATATATATGTTACAGCAGCACGAAGCTTAAAATACTGGATTTATAGAAGGAAGGCAGCTTAGGTCTTGCAGTGTTCGCCTTAGAACAAGGATAGAAACACCAGCCTGAAGATGATGAGTGGGACCTCATCGAAACGTCGCCAGAAATTTCCAAATCCTACACGGGAAGAAACCCGAATATACCAAGACCTCAAATTCAGCAAAAAAACATGTGACACATACAGATAGAATTGTCGGCTATCAATAAAAATTAACCGCCTTGGAAATGGCCCTGGGCTGGGCCGAGAGGCAAATAAGGAGCTGTGATGTTCCTTCAATACACCAGGGTGATTCGACACAAAAATATGTAACCCTTCCCTGGTGCAGAGCTGAAGGGATTGGATACTGTAGCCTAGAGGATAATTCTCTGCCTTACAAGGCAAAGGTTGCAGGTTCAAGTCCCAAAATGGGTATGGCTAGCTGATGAGGCCAAAATAAGGCCGAAATAGATCTATCCTAGTCTAACTTAATTTTCAAATTCAGCAAAAAAACATGTGACATATATATATGTGTGTGTGTGTGTGTGTGTGTGTGTGTGTATTTCTGTTGAATCACCCTGGTATATTAAAGGAACATCAAAAAAACCAGAAAAAACATATAGCCCCTCCCTGGTACAAAGCTGAAGGGATCAGATCCTGTGGCTTAGAGGTTAATTCTCTGCCTTACAAGGCAGAAGCCCCAGGATCAAATCCCAATAAGGGTATGGCTAGCTGATGAGGCCAGAACAAGGCCGAAATAGCGCTATCCTAGTCTCCCTTAATTTTAAAATCTCAGCAAAAACATGTGATATATATACAGTATATATATCTTGGAGAGATATTATATTATAATATATCTTAGAGAGAGGCAGCAAATAATAATAACAACAACAACAATAATATTCTTATTACAACAAAATCATCTTGAATTAGTAAATCTTATCTATTCCAGATACAATTTTTTTTAAATCCCATCTATTCAATTTTGGTATCACATTTACACCCCCATACTTCATTCTTTCTAATTTTGTCATCCAGCTAGGTCAAAACTGTCCTCTAATTAAATTCACCATTGACGTCCCTTTAAATATTAATAAAAACAACATCTTTAAAAAGTTAAAAATCTAAGCCACGGGGCTTCCTTCCCTCATTGTACATTTCCCACAAAAGACTAAAAAACCCTTGTAAAACCTATTTTATTTCATCACAAGCAGTAATAGGCTGCTGCCCCTATGGGGGGGGGATACAGAGTGGGGTGTTGTGGTTCCGTCTGAGGCCCCTCCGGGAACGGCTGACCTTCTGTCAGTTTCCAGCTCAGAGGGAGAGGCTGAGGAACAGGAGGTGCAGACAGACGAGGAGGAGGAATCCCAGGCTGAAGAAGAGGGAGGACAGCCAGAGTCCCACCAGGGGGAGCTCTCCCCAGCAAGCAGCCTGGATTCCTTAGAGGAAAGTGCACAAGCCATAATTGATCTGCGACAACGAAGAGCTACTCAGAGACGGAATCAATTGGCTAAATACTTTCAGCATTAAAGTGGCAACAGCTGGGTTTGGGTGTGGTGCTCTTGGGAAAGGCTAAAAGGCAGACCCACCCTTCCTGGCTTGTGGAGTTTTATCTTTGAGAGTCGTGGGACCTGACTGTGAACTTTGGCGTCTTGGAATCCTGGTTTGTGCCTTTGACTATTGAAACCTTGGGGAGGGGGTGCCAGCAAGAAGCTTGCTGTATTGTCTGGACATCAGGACCCTGCTGTACCGTATTATATCCTGTCTGTTGGGAAGAACAGGTTTTCCTCTGTGCTTATTTTTTCCAGTTATAAAATACTTTTGGCTTTTACCAGAGTGTCTGGCTGTTTTTTCCAGTTGGTGTTGAGGTCTGGGGGAACCCAGACAGAACAGTGGGGGTGGTAAGTTTATGCACTATTTATTGGATACTTAATAGTTTTTTTATTGTCCTGCCTTCTCTAGTATCTTAGTATGATCCTTAATTACATTTAGAATAGGAAATAATTAAATAGTATGTTTTTACCCATAAATGCTTTAATCGTTTTAATCATGATCTAGAACTGAACTTTTATAGCAATTAAAGACAATTGAGCTACTTGCCTAAACTGTTATCATCCCGAACCTTGTGAGTTCACTACAAAAGCTTAAAATGTGACTGCGCTCCCCAACAAATGACACTGTCTATCATTTGTCCTTTTTTGTGGCTATTCAAATAATGTGACTTAATCCAATGAAAAAGAGTCCAAGCACCTATTTGAAAACTTATCTTGGCCGATAAGCCACTCCCACCCAGTTACACGACCTTTAAGCCACTCCCACCTGGTCACATGATTGTCAAGCCACTCCTACCTGCTCACGTGACCATCAAGCCACACCCACAAAATAAGCCATGCCTGCAGCATGGCAGTAAAAAGTTTGCTAGTTCATCACTGATCATAAGTATTAAAAACAAAACAAAAACAAATCTAAACAAATACAACCTTATAGGTTTACTTATTGTAATCCCATTACAGTATTTATATTTCATATATATTTTGGGTCTCCTTGCTTGGTGGCCTCCTATTATTCCCTTCAGACTATACAGTTTGAGTTCATGAAGTCTTTCCTGATAAGTTTTATGCTTAAGACCTTCCACCATTTTTGTAGCCCGTCTTTGGACCCGTTTAATTATATTATTGGTTTTAAAGAATATATTTGAAAATTATTTTTTTTTTTTTAAAAGGATGCATGTCCTTTATTCTGTCTACGTTCCCATTTGTTTGTTTTCTCCCTGGCTTCTCGTAGAACAGTAGTTCTCAACCTTTCTAATGCCGCAACACTTTCATACAGTTCCTCCTGTTGTGGTGACTCCCAACCATAGGTCTAGCGCCAATTCTCCCAAAAGAGCTTTGAGCTGATTGGGAGGAAGGTCAGAGGGACACCCCTTAATGTAAACGCCTGATTGGTCGGATTGTAAAAATACATCCCGAGACTTTAGTTCCTAACACCAGAGGAAATTTGTCTTTTCCCATGGTCTTAGGCGACCCCCGTGAAATGGTCATTCCACCCCAAAAGGGGTCCTGACCCCCAGGTTGAGAACCATAGGGGAAAGGAAGGCATCCAAAGGGCCCCTCCCTCAAAATAGAAAAAAAGGTAGAAAATCTGGAAATTGGGAGACTGGCGTTGCAACCTTGTTATAACACAACACAGCGGTTTGTAGAATATTTTGCAGATGAAAAAAAAAATTCAGAACAGCAAAGCCCTGGCTAATATCACCTTGCTTTTCTTTCATTTTTTTTCTCTTCCAAGAGCTGTGGAACTCCTTGCCACAGGAGGTTCCTCTTTAGCCCTTCTTTCAGACACCGGCATTTAAAACATGCTAAATTGTAGCTGATGAGATGTTTCCAATTTCTCTTTTCTCCTCCTACCCTTTCCTTTTGTTATACATTTTATATTTTCTGAATGATGCATTTCATTATCATTTATCCTTTTTTTTGCTATCCCTCGCTGCTTTCAGCACCATTTTGGAGTGGAAAGCTGGAGGTATGATTTCAATAAGCCAAAGGCATCCTTGGAGAAATTGTGCAAAATTGAGGATTTTGGGTGAACCTGCCCTGAGAGTCAAAGTGTTAGGATTTAAAAACCAGCTTTTAAGGTTTAGTGTAATTAAACCTGGGTTTGGGTTGTTTCCATCATAATTAACCATAAATTAACTTAGCCATCCCCAGCATTGGCCTCAAGATGGGTTCATTTATATATCTTTTAAAACTAAATAAAGAGTAAATGAGAGGTTTTATAACAGTGGCACTCAGCTCTCTGCCTTTAATTCTAGCCCTGGTTTCCTCTAGCTACAAATTTGCACTTGTTGTTTTCTAAGATCTGATTGCGAAACTCCGCTTCCCATAAGACACTACAGCACGAGAGAGCTGAAAGACATATAAACAGGGATCGAGGCTCCCCATTCATATTTGCATCGAATAGACGTCCTCAGTATTAAAACCAGCCAGGGAAACTTTGCTTTTTTATCCTCCTGATTCAATTTAAAATTTAATATTGTAAATGGCAGGCAAGGGGACAATATTCCATGTATGTATGTATGTATGTATATATCCTGTTTCTCCCCCCCCCCCAAAATAAGACCTCCCCTGATAATAAGCCCAATTGGGCTTTTGAGTGCATTGCCATAAGGTGAAGTGCTTATTTCAGGGTTCAAAAAAATCTATCTATCTATCTATCTATCTATCTATCTATCTATCTATCTATCTATCTATCTTCCATCTATCTGTCTGTCTGTCTGCTATTTATCTATCTATCATCTCTCTCTCTCTATTTCTATCATCTATCTAAGGTACATCTACATTTATCTATCTATCTACCTATCTATCTATCTATCTATCTATCTATCTATCTATCTATCTATCTATCTACCTATCGTCTATCATCTGTATATCCACCTACCTACCTACCTACCTACCTATCTATCTATCATCTATCTAAGCTACATCCACATCTGACTGTCTGTCTGTCTTTCGTCTATCATCTGTATATCTACCTACCTATCTATCGTCTATAATCTGTATATCTACCTACCTACCTATCTATCGTCTATCATCTGTATATCTACCTACCTACCTACCTACCGATCTATCTATCGTCTATCATCTGTATATCTACAAACCTACCTATCTATCATCTATCATCTGTATATCTACCTACCTACCTACCTATCTAGCCATCCATCCATCTATCTATTTTTCTATCTAACATCTATCATCTATCTAGTCTATCCCCCCCTCTCTCATCTCTCTCTTTCTCTCTCTCTCCCCCCCCCATTTTCCACAAAATAAGACAACCCCTGATAATAAGCCCAATCGGGTATGGCAATAAGTCCAAGCGCTTATTTCAGAATTCAAAAAAGGGTCTTATTTTCTGGGTAACACGGTATATATCTCTATCTCTATCTCTATCTCTATCTCTGTGTCTCTATCTTTCTATATCTTTATCTCTATCTCTATCTCTATCTACAGTATATTTATATATATGCATACATACATACACAGAAATATACCATATACATATACAGTACACATATAAATATATATATATATATATACAAATTCTTTAATCCATTCATTTAAAGGAAGGAAGCAAAACTTTGGCTGAACCCCACAAATGTGATCCTTTGCATTTTCTCCAAAGGATCATTTTCCAAAGTGGTTGGGGGTCCAATTGTATCCTCTCCCCTAGACTCAATTCTGGACTTGCCAAAAAGCCGGCCCTCTCACACACTCACACCCAACAGGGTTGTTTTAAAATACAAATCAGTCCTCAAAGACTGCCATTTTGTCCTTCTGAAAGCATCACCGCCTAGAAAAATTGATATCAACCCAAGTTCAGCCAGCAAACAAAGGCAAATTAAATTCCTAAGGGATGTCCTCCAGATGTTTTAAAATACGTCTCCCTGTCACAATCGTCCTCTTTGATGCTTCTCCCTGACATACTGGGTAGTCCTCAGCCTACGACAGCAAGCGAAGCCCAATGTTTCCGTCACTAAGTGAGACATTTGTTAAGTGAGCTTTACCTTCTTTGGACACCGCTATTAAGTAAATCACTCTGGGAGTTAAATTAGATATACAGTTGTTAAGCGAATCTGGAATCCCTATTGCCTTTGCTTGTGGAAAGGAGAAAAAATCATGTGACTTCCATCATAAGTCTTTGAGTCTTCAGAGAGGGGCGGCATACAAATCTAATTAATAATAATAATAATAATAATAATAATAATAATAATAATAATAATAAATATGAATCGGTTGCCAGGCATCTGAATTCTGATCACGGACCATTCGGGATAGAAACATATAAGATTGAGGGCAGAAAAAGACCCCATGGTCCATCTAGTCTGCCCTTATACTATTTCCTGTATTTTATCTTAGGATGGATCTATGTTTATCCCAGGCATGTTTAAACTCAGTTACTATGGATTTACCAACCACGTCTGCTAGAAGTTTGTTCCAAGCATCTACGACTCTTTCAGTCAAATAAGATTTTCTCACGTTGCTTCTGATCTTTCCCCCAACTAACCTCAGATTGTGCCCCCTTGTTCTTGTGTTCACTTTCCTATTAAAAACACTTCCCTCCTGAACCTTATTTAACCCTTTCACATATTTAAATGTTTTGATCATGTCCCCCCTTTCCTTTCTGTCCTCCAGACTAGACAGATTGAGTTCATGAAGTCTTTCCTGATAGGTTTTATGCTTAAGACCTTCCACCATTCTTGTAGCCCGTCTTTGGACCCTTTCAATTTTATCAATATCTTTTTGTGGGTGAGGTCTCCAGAACTGAGCACAGTCTTCCAAATGGGATCTCACCAGCGTCCATACAGCGGGATTACAATCTCCCTCTTCCTGCTTGTTATACCTCTAGCTATGCAGCCAAGCATTTTACTCGCTTTCCCTACTGCTTGACCGCATTGTTCACCCATTTTGGGACGGATGATGCTGCAACAGTCGTAAGTGTGAAAAATGGCCGTAAGTTGATTTTTTCCCAGTGCCGTTGAAACATTAAATGAATTGCTGTAAATTGAAGACTAGCTCTATGTTATACATTTCGGAGAAAATTTGCTGGCTTAAAAGGGGTAAATCAAATCCAAAAACATCCAGCAAGGAAACTGAGGCACCCATCAAGTCAAAAGTGGAACAAGGGGAGTCACATACGATCTGGACAAACCGAGGCATCCAATTCAGACGGTGGGAGCTGTAAGGCTTGTGAGAAAACAGGAAATGTCACGTGTGATTGTGATTCTTCCCAAAGGAGCCCAGGGTAATTTACAGGAGAAATGAGAAAAACAGACTGAAATTCAATAATGTGATACCAAGAGAATGGATTGTCAGCCTTCCATTCGAACTGGGAAGGGAGGGAGGGAGGGAAGGAAGGAAGGAAGGAAGGAAGGAAGGAAGGAAGGAAGGAAGGAAGGAAAGATGGTCCTTTTTCCAATGACTTCTTCCTTCCTCTCTCCTCCCTCCCTCCATCCTCCCTCCCTCCTTTCTTCCTTTCTTCCTTCAACTCTCCCTCCATCCCTTCCTCCTTCCTTCCCTCTCAGAATATTTTCCATATCTTTGTTCCTTCTCTCATCTCTCTGTTTCCTCTCCTTCCTTCCTTCTTCTTCTTTCCTTCCATCCATCCTTCCTTCCACTCCCTCCATCCCTCCTTCTCTCCCTTCCTCCTTCTTAGAATAATTTCCATACCTTCCTTCTCTCATCTCTTTTTCCTCTCCTTCCTCCTTCACTCCCTCCCTCCTTCCTTCTTTCTCGGAACATTTTCCATATCTTCCTTCTCTCATCTCTTTTTCCTTTCCTTCCTTTCTCCCTCACTCCTTCCCTCACTCCTTCTTAGAATATTTTCCATATCTTCCTTCCTTCTCTTATCTCTTTTTCCATTCCTTTCCTCCCTCCCTCCTTCCTTCTTTCTTTCTCACAATATTTTCCATATCTTCCTTCCTTCTCTTATCTCTTTTTCCATTCCTTTCATTCCTCCCTCCTTCCTTCTTTCTCAGAATATCTTCCATATCTTCCTTCCTTCTCTCAATTCTCTTTTTTCCTCTCCCTTCCTTCTTTCCTCACTTATGAAATTTTTCACCAGGCCAAAAACCAGTCGGGAAAAGAATGACCATTCTCCTCACTCACTCCATCCTCTCTACCTCTTTTCTGTTGATGATTACACAATAGCATTTCATCTGGTGGCGGGGATTCAACCCTTCTCTCAATCCTGCCCAAAGAACATCCAATTCATCACGTAAAGAGATAGGAGGAAGAAGAAAAACCAAATGGCTCCCTGGTTCCCCCAGATCCTCGTAACCCCGAAAAGCACTATGGATTTCTGTTATTTGGGTCCACTTGCAAAGCCTCTAGCCAGCACCTCCAAAATCCTGCTTTTAAATTTAAGACGGTTTGCTTCGAAACCAGATCTGCAATTCTTTTTTTCCAAGAACCCCGTTCACATTCTCTTCTTTTAAGAAGGGAGGCAGGAAAAATCTGTGCATCCACATATATTTTCAGACAATCGTCTCCTCGTTTTTCCATTATTTCAACTCACTAATGTATGGGGAAAAAAACACCCAGAAACTAATATTTCAATATCTATCTGTCTTTATATATGAAATTTCCTTATCTGATCATAACACCATAAAATTCCCTACCTCCAACATTTAAAATATATAGGATTGTTGAAGTGGAAAATGAATTTTTTTTGGGGGGGGGGAATAGGAATATTTAATTTTTTTCTCTCTCCACGTACATTCATCAATGCAGTACACCTTCTATTATAGCACAATAAAATACAAATATTATTGTTGGTAAATAGTTCACCCCCCCCCATCCGCATACTATTCTAGTTCTGTCATCCAGTTGAACCAATTGTCATGTAATTAAATTTCATCATTAATATATCTTTAGATATTTAGTAGAAACAATATTTCTACACGTATTAAACACTCAGCCAAAGTTGCCTTCATCCTCTTTTCATAGATTTTATTAAAAGCTAAATACCTCTATGTTACCCATTAATACTAAAATCTAAAAGAAAAAACAAACAAGCAATGAAATGTAATTTAGGATGCTCCTTAAAACGTTTTATACGATATGAGAAGGAAACGGTAGATACTGTATTGTGATTCCTATGCATTGATGCTGTGTTTTTAGTCTATTGTACGGTGGAGAAAAATAAAAATAAATGTATACCCCCTCCCTATATATACACTGCTCAAAAATAATAATAAAGGGAACACTTAAAAAACAGAATACTGTATAAAATTTCAAACTTCTGTGAAATCAAACTGTCCACTTAGGAAGCAACACTGATTGACAGTCAATTTCACAGGCTGTTGTGCAAATGGAATAGTTGTGCAAATGAAATATTCAATGAGAATATTTCATTCATTCAGATCTAGGATGTGTTCTTTGAGTGTTCCCTTTATTTTTTGAGCAGTGTGTGTGTGTGTGTGTGTGTGTGTAACATATTTTTGCTGAATTTGAAAATGAAAGGAGACTAGTATAGATCTATTTCGGCCTTGTTGTGGCCTCATCAGCTAGCCATACCCTTCCTGGGATTTGATCCTGCAGTAAGGGTATAGTTAGCTGATGAGGCCACAACAAGGCCCAAATAGATCTACCGGGTATACTAATCTCCCTTCATTTTCAAATTCAACAAAAATATGTTAAAGATGCAGAATATAATTGGCGGCTATGAAAAAATTAATTAACTGCCTTGGATATGGCCCTGGGTTAAAGGAAGTGTGTGTGTAGATACAGTATATATATATATAGATGCACTGCTCAACCAAATAAAGGGGACACTTAAACAACAGAATATAACTCCAAGTAAATCAAACTTCTGTGAAATCAAACTGTCCACTTAGGAAGCAACACTGATTGACAGTCAATTTCATGCTGTTGGGCACAGTCAACTTTGTACAGAACAAAGTATTCAATGAGAATATGTCATTCATTCAGATCTAGGCGGTGTTCTTTGAGTGTTCCCTTTATCTTATTTGAGCAATGTATATGTAGATTGTTCGGCGTTCAGGTTTTACCCCGTGTAATATTTTGAGTGTCTATGGGATGTTTCGGTGAAATCACATTCACCATCATCAGGCTAAAGTTGTTAGCTTCGTTTATGTACATATATATATGTGTGTGTGTGTGTATATATTATTATATAATATATAATATGGTTGGTAAATCCACAGTCACTGAATGCCTGGGATAAACACATATCCATTGTAAAATAAAATATAGGAAATAGTATAAGGGCAGACTAGATGGACCAGGAGGTCTTTTTCTGCCGTCTATCTTCTATGTTTCTATGAGTCCTTGGAGAAGGGCGGCATACAAATCTAATAAATAATAATAATAATAATAATAATAATAATTATTATTATTATTATTATTATTATTATTATAATATAATTTGAGGAGAGGGTGTCAAAGAAATCCCAGTTCCATTTGGATTGGATTATTTCTTTAGGGGGAAAAATCAGGGGGCATCCCCAAAGCAAATGGGGGCCGGCACAGCCCCCCCACCCCCCCACCCGGAGCTGTACAGCCATCCATCTGCTCAGTCTGACACATAGCCTGCCATTTGCAGAGGCTTCTTCCGGAGGTGGATATGAAGGTCACACAAATAAATTCATTTTGGAGTTTTGCTGACCTTTTTCGGACAAGGGTGGGGGTTGGAAAGGGAATGTCCCAAATTTATTTATTTGTTTGTTAGTTTGTCAAAAAGTGTAGCACGATAATAGGAATGGAATAAACATAAATATAATTCTTTCTTGGCCAAGTGTGATTGGACACACAAGGAATTTGTCTTTGGTGCAGATGCTCTCAGAGTACATAAAAGATAGGATAAGATAGGAAAGGATAGGACAGGACAGGATAGGACAGGACAGGACAGGATAGGATAGAATATAGAGCAGAATAGACTGGACTAGACTAGACTAGACTATAACAGAATAGAATAGAATAGATTAGAGTAGAATAGAATAGAATTTGTTATTGCCTAAGTGTGATTGGATACACAAGGAATTTGTCTTTGGTGCAGATGCTGTCAGAGTACATAAAATATAGGATAGGATAGGATAGGATATAGAGCAGAATATACTAGACTAGACTAGACTAGACTAGAATAAAATAGAATAGAATTTATTGGCCAAGTGTGATTGGACACACAAGGAATTTGTCTTTGGTGCAGATGCTCTCAGAGTACATAAAAGATAGGATAAGATAGGAAAGGATAGGACAGGACAGGATAGGACAGGACAGGACAGGATAGGATAGAATATAGAGCAGAATAGACTGGACTAGACTAGACTAGACTATAACAGAATAGAATAGAATAGATTAGAGTAGAATAGAATAGAATTTGTTATTGCCTAAGTGTGATTGGATACACAAGGAATTTGTCTTTGGTGCAGATGCTGTCAGAGTACATAAAATATAGGATAGGATAGGATAGGATATAGAGCAGAATATACTAGACTAGACTAGACTAGACTAGAATAAAATAGAATAGAATTTATTGGCCAAGTGTGATTGGACACACAAGGAATTTGTCTTCGGTGCAGATGCTCTCAGTGTACATGAAAGAAAAGATAAATTTGTCGAGATTGAAGAAATACAACACTTAATTATTGTCATAGGGGGTCAAATAAGCAATCAGGAAACAATCATTATTAATAAAAATCTTAAGGATACAAGCATTCAGTTACAGTCCTATAGTCATAGGTGGGAGGAGATGATGATAGGAACGATGAGAAAAAACTAGTAGTAATAGCAGTGCAGCCTTAGTAAATATGCTACTCAAAAAAATAAAGGGAACACTCAAAGAACACATCCTAGATCTGAATGAATGAAATATTCTCACTCAATCCTTTGTTCTGTACAAAGTTGAATGTGCACAACAGCAGGTGAAATTGATTGTCAATCAGTGTTGCTTCCTAATTAGTTTGATTTCAGAGGGAGTTTGATTTACTTGGAGTTATATTGTGTTATTTAAGTGCTCCCTTTATTTATTTATTTTTTTGAGCAGTGTACTTTGACAGTGTTGAGGGAATTATTTGTTTAGCAGAGTGAAGGCGTTCGGGAAGAAAACTGTTCTTGTGTTTGGTTGCCTTGGTGTGCGGTGCTCTGTAGCGACGTTTTGAGGGTAGGAATTGAAACAGTTTGTGTCCAGGATGCGAGGGGGTCAGTAAAATATCTTCACAGCCCTCTTTTTGACTCGTGCAGTATACAGGGCCTGAATGGTAAGGAAGGTTGGCAGGCAGAGATAAATTTGGTAGAGATAAATTTGGACAATAGGACAGTAGGACAGGGACGGTGGGCACGATGGTGCGCTTATGCACGCCCGTTACAGACCTCAAACTACATATTTTCATTTGCAAGAGATTTTTTTTGTTTCCTGCCCCTCGCTTGCATCCCTTACCTCCACCTGGGGAGGCCCAGCTGGCTTCGGGGAATAGGATTTGGACAGATCCAGGTGAGACAGGTGAAGAGAGGGGAGGGGGAAAACAGGAATGGATATGTGCCATGCAATAGAATAGAATAGAATAGAATTTTATTGGCCAAGTGTGATTGGACACACAAGGAATTTGTCTTGGTGCATATGCTCTCAGCGTACATAAAATAAAATATACATTTGTCAAGAATCATGTGGTACGACACTTAATGATGGTCATAGGGATTAAATAAGCAATGAAGAAGCAATATTAATAAAAATCTTAGGATATAAGCAACAATGACACAGATACCACCAAGAATTTAATGCACAAGCAGATGTACCGGTTGTCAGTTGGACCTTTTAGAGAAATGGAGGGAGAGGGTAGCCAGGACAGGGGTCCAGGTTGTGGAGACGCATTGGGGTCACTGGAAAAGAGAGAGGAAGCTCTTTCCCTCTTCCCCCCCAGCTGTTCTTCCTCAACAACAACAACCCCCCCCCCCAAGTGTATCCTTCAGAGTGACATAACAGCCAGAGGCTTCTGCCCGACCTCTGGCAGGAGGCCCTACTGGGCAAAGTGCCTTTGCAACCATCACCAGGTATGGCCCTCTGGCCAAAACGTTTCTCTCCCTGCCTTTCCCACTCCGAAAAAGCAGCAGCGGCAACAGCAGAGAAGAAAGAAAGAAAGAGAGAGAGAGAGAGAGAAAGGAGGGAAGGTGGAAGGAAGATGGAGGGAGGTTGGGAGGGAGGGAAGGGAAGGAAAGAAGGAGGAAGGGGAGGCAGATTGGAGGAAGACAGGCACGCAGGAAGGAAGGAGAGAAGGAAGGTAAAAGGAAAGGAGGGAGAGAGACAGTAAGGAAGGAGAGGGAGGGAGAGTGGAAGAGAGGAAGGAAGCAAGGAAGGAGAGGAAAACAGCGAAGTGAGAAGGAAGGAAGCCATGGAAAATATTCTGAAGGAAGGAAGGAGGAAGGAGAGAGGGAGGGAGGGATAAGGAAATGAGGGGGAGAGAGAAAGGAAGGAGAGTAGAAGAGAGGAAGGAAGCAAGGATGGATGGAAGGAAGGAGAGAGGGAGGGGGTAGGAAAGGAGGGCGAGAGACAGGAAGGAAGGGGAGGGAGGGAGAGTAGAAGAGAGGAAAGAAGCAAGGAAGGAAAGAAGCAAGGAAGGAGAGGAAAAACAGAGAAGAGAGAAGGAAGGAAGATATGAAAAACAGAAGAGAGAAGGAAGGAAGATATGAAAAATATCCTGGGAAGGAAGGGAGGAAGGAAGGAAGGAAGGAAGGAAGTCAGTAGGGGGAGGGTTAGTGGAGGCAGGAAGGAAGGAAGGAAGGAAGGAAGGTGAGGGGGAGTGAGGGAGTAGAGGGAGGGGGAGCGGGAAGGGAGGAGGGACGAAGAAGGGAGGGAGGGCGATAAGGCAGAGAAGAGAGGAGAGGAAAAAGAAGAGACAAGGAAGGAAGCATTGGAAAATAACGACGGGAAGGAAGGAAGGAAAGAAGCAAGGAAGGAGAGGAAAAACAGAGAAGAGAGAAGGAAGGAAGATATGAAAAACAGAAGAGAGAAGGAAGGAAGATATGAAAAATATCCTGGGAAGGAAGGGAGGAAGGAAGGAAGGAAGTCAGTAGGGGAGGGTCAGTGGAGGCAGGAAGGAAGGAAGGAAGGTGAGGGGGGAGTGAGGGAGTAGAGGGAGGGGGAGCGGAAGGGAGGAGGGACGAAGGAAGGGAGGGAGGGCGGTAAGGCAGAGAAGAGAGGAGAGGAAAAAGAAGAGACAAGGAAGGAAGCATTGGAAAATAACGACGGGAAGGAAGGAAGGAAAGAAGGGATGGAGGGAGAGGGTGGGAGGGAGAAAACAGAAAAAGACAGAAAAGAGCTTTTCCTGCGGCCACCCTCCCTCCCTTCCCTCCCTCCCACCGCTGCAGGACAGATAAATAAAGCATTTAGGATTACAACGGTTAAAGCTCTTGCGTTAACGCCGGGTAGGCGGCGGCGCAGCCTGCTGCCTTTCCGACAAATGCTCAGTTCTCTCACTGCGCGTGTGCTTGTGTGTGTGTCTGTCTCTGCGCGCGTGTCTCGGCGCGTGCCCGGCCAATCCCTCCCAAGGACGGGGGGGGAGAGAGATGGGGGGCCCCCGGCTGAGGCTCTTCCCCACGACCCCACACCCGCTAACCCCATCCCCCGCCTTGTCAATTGCGTGAAATGTGCTCAGATCCGAGTCCTGGATAAGCCCCTGGGTTGTCCTGCACCACAAATCCAAGATTAAGCTCCGGATTTCAGCATCTGTGCGCGTCGGGGGCGCGCGCGCACGCACACACATATATAATGGATGGATGGATGGGAGAGAGAGAGAGAGATGATAGACAGAGATACATCGATGAGAGAGAGAGAGAGACAGATAGAGATAGATAGAAAGAGAGATGATAGATGAGAGAGATACCTCGACGATAGATAGATAGATAGATAGATAGATAGATAGATAGATAGATAGATAGATAGATAGATAGAGATAGATAGATAGATAGATATTCGACTTCTATGCCTCCCAATCCCGAAGGACTCAGGGCAGGGAGAGAGGGAGAGAGAGATTCAGGATCTAAATGGAAAGGGATGGGCGGTCTACCCGTCGGATCAAGGACAGAACGTCAGCTGTCAATCAAGCGCTTTCCCTCCCCCAGTTTTTCTTTTTTGCGGCGGGGGGGCAGGCGAGAGCCTCCCCCTCCCGCAAGCATCTGCAATGTGTCAATCGGAGGGCTGGTGGAAAAGATGGAATCCTTGGCGGGAGGGGGAGAGAACGAAGGAACGGTCCCTCCCGACGTGTCTCTCTATGCATAGCATCCCTGTGGAGGAGGGGGGAGTGTTTTTTTTCCCCGGGTGGGGGCAGGAAGGGAGAATCAGCCATTAAGCTGCCTGACTCAAAAGACGCATTCCCCGAGGGTTTCTCTCTCTCTCTCTCTCTTCTCTCTCTCTCTCTCCCTCTTTCTATTTCTCTCTCTCCTTTTTCTCTTTCCCTCCCAGTCTCTCCCTCTCCTCTCCTTCTACCTCACCCTTTCTTTCTATTCCTGTTTCTCCTGCCTCTCCCCTTCTCCTTTCCTTCCCGCTCTCTCCTTCCTTTGCTCCCTCTCCTCTTTTCGCTCCTTCTATCTCTCCCTCTTTCTATTTATCTCTTTTCTCTCTCTCCCCTCTCTCTTCCTCCTTCTCTCTAACCCCTCTTTCTATTCCTCTTTTTCTCTCTCCTTCCCCCCTCTCCTTCCTCTGTCCTTCTTTCCTTCCCTCTATCTCTCCTCCCTCTTTCCTTCCTTTTCTCCTCTCCTCTTTTTCTCTTTCCTTCCCCCTCTCCTTCCTTCCTTCCCTCTCTCTTTCCCCCTCTCTCTTTCCTTCTCTCATCTCCTTCTCTCTTTTTCTCTCTCCTTCCCCCCCTACTTCTTCTCTCCTTCTCCTTGTTTCCTTCCCTCCTCTCTGTCTCCCCCTCTTTCTCTTTCTCTCCTCTCCTTCTCTCTCTCTCCTCCCTCTCTATTTCTTTTTCTCTCCTTCCCCCTCTCTCCTCTCCTCCTCCTTTCCTTCCCTCTCTATGTCTCCCCCTCTTTCTCTCTCTTTCTCCAGCCCCTCTCTTCCCCCCTCTCTTTCTCTCTCTCTCTCCCTCTCTTTCTCTCTCCCCTTCTCTCTCTCCCCCTTTCTGTCTCTCTCCCCTTTTCTCTTTCTCTCTCCCCCCACTCTTTCACTCTTTCTCTCTCCCCTTCTCTTTCTCTCTGTCTCTCTCTCCCCTTCTTTCTTCTTTCTCTCTCCTCTCCCCCACTCTTTCTCACTCTATCTCTCCCCCTCTTTCTCTCCCCTCTTCTTTCTCTCTCTCCTCCCTTCTTTCTCTCTCTCTTCTTCTCTCCTCCCCACTCTCTATTTTCTCCTATCTTCTATCCCCATATCTTTCTTCTATTCTCTCATCGATTTATTTTATCCTATATTATCTCTTCTATTCTTTCTCTAATTCTCTTTCCTCGAAGGTGTCCTCTATTTCCTTCATTGTGTATTATTGTGTATTGGACAAAATAGTAATTAAATAAAAAATAAATTAAAAAACCAGAAAGCATAAGGCGGGAGGGGTTCCCCCCCCCTCTGCCAGCAAAGAGATACCCCCCCAGCCCATCTCCTTGCAAATCCCCCCCCTCCAACCTTCCTCCCCCCCACCGCCCCGAATTTTTACCTCCCCACGAAATTCTCCAGCACGGAGCTCTTGCCGGCGCTCTGCCCTCCGACCACGGCGATCTGGGGCAGGTCGAGGTTGGCGTTCTGGCCGATGGCGGAGAAGGCATCCTGGAGGCGGTTGACCAGCGGGATGAGGTCTTCCATGCCCCGGTTGCCCATGGCTGCTGCGGCGTTGGCCTCTGCGGGCGGCTAGGCTCAAGGAGACGCCGGGATGCTCATCGAAGGAGGAGGAGGAGGAGAAGAAGCTGCGCCCCTCCGGCCTGGGGGAAGTGGGGTACCCGCGCCTTCCCTGAGCCCCCTTCCCTGAGCCGGACGCCGCCTGTGCTCCCACCCCGGAGCTCTCTGCGGCAGCCCGAGAAGACCAGCCGGCTGGCACCTCCGTCTCTACCTGGGTCCTCGCCTGGGAGGCTGCGGGCGGGGAGAGGGGGGAGCGGGGGTGCGCGTTCCCGCGGCCGCCGCTAGCGGGCAGACAGGAGCTAGCTCCCGGAGAGCATCCTGGGCCTTGTAGTTTTTTAAAAAATTTGTTTTGTCAAGTACATATCGGAGGTATGGAAATATATAATCATATTCATATACATGATACTGGTAAGAAAAAAAATAAGAAGAAACATTAGATAGTGTTGTATGGTTTTTAAATGATGGGTTTTTACATGCTTTTAAAAATATTATTATTATTATTATTATTATTATTATTATTATTATTAATTAATTAGATTTGTATGCCGCCCCTCTCCGTAGACTCGGGGCAGCTTACAGCAATGATAAAAACAATATATAATGACAAATCTAATAGTTAGAATCTAAAATAACAATACTGTAATACATTTAAAAAGTCTAAAAAACAAGAAACCCCAATATATATATATAAATATTAGATTTGTTGCATTGTAATATTGTTATTATTGTTGTTGTGAGCCACCCCGAGTCTCCGGAGAGGGGCGGCATACAAATCTAATAAATTATTATTATTAATAATAATAATGGTTCACATTCATGCAGGGGTGAGTTAAACCCGGGTTCTCGTTTGGGAGCATGACTGCACATGTGAATGTATATTGGGGGGGGGGGGGGGGTGATAGACATGGAAGAGAAGAGAAGAGAAGAAAGGATGTTTTTGTGAATGTAAAAAGCTGAGGGGGTGCTGCTCTCCGGAAGTAAGCTGGGAGGACCCCCTTGAGAACGAAATGCATTCTCCAAACTTTTCCTACCTCATAGGGGTGTTGGGAAATTCAAACGAACAGATTCTTCAGTGGGTCAATACAACAGAATATCCTAGGCCGGGAGTACACAAAGTTGGCTCTTCTCTGATACGTAGACTTCAACTCCCAGAATTCCTGAGCTAGCATGATTGACACAGGAATTCTGGGAGTTGAAGTCCACAAGTCCTAGAAGAGCCAACTTTGCCTACCCTGAGGCCTAGCCCAGTGATGGCGAACCTTTATTTCCTCAGGTGCCGAAAGCACACATGTGCGCAATATCACGCACACACAAGTGCCCGCATCCATAATTCAATGCTCCCCACCCACTGCACAGGCACGCACACACCCGCACTGCCCTGCCCCCCCCCGTTTACTGACTTCTGGTAGGCCTGGTAGGGCTCCAGAGCTTCCCTGCAGCCTGAGGAGGGCCAAAATGGCCTCCCCCAACCCGCAGAGGCCCTCCGGAAGCCAAAATTGACCCGTTTCCTGACTTCTGGTGGGCTCAGTAGGCCCATTTTTCACACACCCCAGGTTCCAGAGCTTCCCTGTAGCCTGGGGAGGGCCAAAATGGCCTCTCCCAACCCGCAGAGGCCCTCCAGAGGCCGAGTGACCTGTTTCCTGACTTCTGGTGAGCCCAGTAGGCTCATTTTTCACCCTCCCCAGACTCCAAAGGCCGAAAATGCCCTCCCAGAGCCTCCGTGTGAGCTGAAAATCAGCTGGCCGGCGCACACATGCGCACTGGAGCTGGGAAATCAGCTTACATTGCGGCAGAGATGGCTCCGTGTGCCACCTGTGGTACTAGTACCATAGGTTCGCCATCACTGCCCTAGGCAACCAGACTTGAAATCCTAGGCTTAGAAAGATTATTATTATTATTATTATTATTATTATTATTATTATTATTATTATTATTATTGTTGTTGTTATTATTATTATTAATTTATTAGATTTGCATGCCGCCCTTCGTGGCTCACAATATACCATACCTATTATCTTGTACGTGCTTTGACAAATAAATAAATAAAATTATATATCATCACGGGTGTAGGATCTCCTGCTTGGCAGGGGTTGGACTAGATGACCTCCAAGGTCCCTTCCAACTCTGTCATTCTGTTCCTTTATTTGAAACAGAGGGATACGTTCGGAGACTACAATTAGTCCAGAACTCAGCCGCACAAGTTATGATTGTTTTTGTATCAGGATTTTAATTGTTGTATATTGTTTTTATTATTGTTCACCACCTAGAGTCTGTCAGGAATTGGGTGGCTTATAAATTGAATAAAACTTAAATATCAGTTCTGCAATCCCCGTGGTTATTTACTCAACTGGTTCTCTTTATTCGTGTTCCTGTCTTGGAGAATGGTTTGCTTTGAAATTGGAATCTGTGTTAAAACTATCGCACAAGGGACTAGAAACTTGACCAGCCAACAAAGAAAAACAGAAGTGTGTTCACTTGTATCGGTTATCTTGATAAAAAGGAAACAATGTAGTGATTTCTGACAGTCTCAAAATGGGTGAGCAGTGTGGTCGGGCAGTAGGAAAAGCAAGTAGGATGCTTGGCTGCATAGCTAGAGGTATAACAAGCAGGAAGAGGGAGATTGTGATCCCCTTATATAGAGCGCTGGTGAGACCACATTTGGAATACTGTGTTCAGTTCTGGAGACCTCACCTACAAAAAAGATATTGACAAAATTGAACGGGTCCAAAGACGGGCTACAAGAATGGTGGAAGGTCTTAAGCATAAAACGTATCAGGAAAGACTTCATGAACTCCATCTGTATAGTCTGGAGGACAGAAGGAAAAGGGGGGACATGATTGAAACATTTAAATATGTTAAAGGGTTAAATAAGGTTCAGGAGGGAAGTGTTTTTAATAGGAAAGTGAACACAAGAACAAGGGGACAGTATCTGAAGTTAGTTGGGGGAAAGATCAAAAGCAACGTGAGGAAATATTATTTCACTGAAAGAGTAGTAGATCCTTGGGAACAAACTTCCAGCAGACGTGGTTGGTAAATCCACAGTAACTGAATTTAAACATGCCTGGGATAAACATATATCCATTGTAAGATAAAATACAGGAAATAGTATAAGGGCAGACTAGATGGACCATGAGGTCTTTTTCTGCCATCAGTCTTCTATGTTTCTATGTTTCTACAAGTTCCCTCTCCAAATGGCATACATATTCCTTTTTTTTTTTGGTGGGTGGCTGTTTTTCCTTCGTTTTTAATCTGCTTTAATCCGCACGGTTTAAAGTTTTTGATTTCCCATCTTTCCCGTACTCGGTGTCTCTTCGGCCGTGGCTGAAAGCGAAGCCCGGCATGAATTTTTGGGATAGAAATTATCTTTTTTTCATGCAACGGCTACTTACTTATTTTATTTATTATTAAATATTATTATTATTTATTAGATTAGATGCCGCCCCCTCACTGGAGACTCGGAGAGACTCTTACCCTCTTACTTACCCCCTGACTAATTTTGAGAATCCGGCTTTTCCCCCCCCCTCGCTAGGGGAGGGGGAGAGCCATCTGCCAGGATCGCTCTGTCCTTTTGTGTGGGTATATTAAAAAATAAATAAAAAATTAAGGACAAGCCAGATGGAATCCTGCAGGGATAAAACGTGGGATGTGGAAAGTGCTGGGTTGCAATGGAAACCCCAAACGGGGTCCCTGGGGAGATCAGCTGAAGGCCCTCCCCCTTGAGTTAAACCAGGATTCAGTTTTAGGGCCTTTAAGCCCCCCCATCCCCCAAAAGAAACCAGTGGATGCCAGAAACAGACAGGGGGTTTGGTAATCTTGGGCCCTGGGTCGATGTTTCTCAATACTGCTGATTTTTAACAGAATAACAGAGGTGAAAGGGGGAAAGAAAACACAACAATAATTCAAATATAGCCAAACATCACGTTATTTATTTGTTGACAATTCTTTTTAACTGAGACATTATTGTTATTTCGATATAAGTATAGATATGTATATATGTACAACTTATAAATATATATGTATATTATTTTGCTGATATGATTATCCGTAAATTTATAATAAGATATGCTGCATAGAAGCAGCAGGGGTAGGGGTGGGATGGAGGGGGGCGGCATACAAATCTAAATAATAAATAAATAAATAAATAAATATAATTTAATAAATTCTATTTTTTTTTTAACAAAAGAAAGGGACCTTGGAGGTCTTCTAGTCCAGTCCTCTATTCGTGCAGTAGACTGTAAGATCAGTGGAGTTCCAATCTTCTTCTTCTTTCTTCTTCTTCTTCCTCTTCTTCTTCCTCCTCCTCTTTCTTCTCCTCCTTTTCTTCTCCTTCTCTTCCTCCTTTCTGCTATTTCTTCTGGTCTTGCTCCTGTTTCCTCCTCTTGCTCTTTCTCTTCTCTTCTTTTCCTTCTCCTTTTCTGCCATTATCTATTTTCTCCTCCTCCTTCTGGTCTTCCTCCTCTTTCTTCCTCTCCTCTTCTTCCCCTTTTCCTTTTCTGCCATTATTATCTATTTTCTCCTCCTCCTTTTGATCTTCCTCCTCTTTCTTCCTTTCCCTCTCCCTCCTCCTTTAAGGCCATTATTATCTCTCTTTTATTTTATTATTTTATTTATTTGTCAAACAAGTATAGTATTAAAGTACATATTAACATAACATAAGTAGAACGTAGTAATAGAAAGGATAATAAGACAGTAGGGCAGGGACATTAGGCACATAAGTGCACTTATGCACGCCCCTTACAGACCTCTTAGAAAAGGGGAGAGGTCAATTGGTAGATAATGTAAGGTTGAAGATTTTGGGGTTGGGGGAGGCTACAACAGAGTCAGGTAATGAGTTGCAGGCAGTGACCCCTCTATTGCTGAAATCGTACTTTCTGCAGTCAAGTTTGGAGCGATTTATATTCAGTTTGTATCTATTACGTGCTCTTGTGTTGTTGTTGTTAAAGGTGAAGTAGTCACTGACAGGGAGTACATTATGATGTATGATTTTATGAACATCAGTTAAATCAGTTCGGAGACGACGTACTTGTAAATTTTCTAGATTTAGTATTTGAAGTCTGGAGGAGTAGGGTATTAAAAGGAGGTATTATTCCTCCTTTTAGTCTTCCTCCTCTTCCTCTTCCCCTTCTCTCCTCCTCCTCCTTTTCTGCCATTATTATCTCTTTTTTCCTCCTCCTTTTGGTCTTCCTCCCCTTTCTTCCTTTCCCCCTTCTTCCACCCCGCCCCACCCCATGTGTAAAATGTATCCGAATCCCAGCGACCGGTTAGGTCCCACAGAGTTGGCCTTCTCCGGGTTCCGTCAACTAAACAATGTCGTTTGGCGGGACCCAGGGGAAGAGCCTTCTCTGTGGCGTCCCCGACCCTTTGGAACCAACTCCCCCCAGATATCAGAGTTGCCCCCACCCTCCTAGCCTTTCGTAAGCTCCTTAAAACCCACCTCTGTCGTCAGGCACGGGGGAATTGATACTTTCCCTCCCCCTAGGCTTATAAAATTTATGCATGGTATGCTAGTATGTATGATTGGTTTCTAAATTGGGGTTTTACATTAACTTAAGTATTAGATTTGTTTACATTGTATTATTATTGCTGTGAGCCGCCCCGAGTCTGCGGAGAGGGGCGGCATACAAATCTGATTAATAAATAATAAAGAATAAAGAATAAATCCAAGGGAATCCTGCCATACTAACTGTACCTTAACAACAAATGCCAGGCCCCAAAAAAGATCCAACATTATGCCATAATCCGAGTTTCCTGTTTTTGCAGCAGCTTCTCCAAGCAAGGACGCAAGATCTGTTGACATGGAAACAACTGTGTGGGTTTTCAATTTGTTTTAACCTTTGCGGCAAACCTATTCTGCTTTCCTTCGGGCCGAGCATCAGTGGCAGCTGGCAACGTCCAGGTGGAGCTGTAGGAAGGGGAGCTGGTATAGCGTGGGTGCCCAACTGCTCTTACCTTCTGCCCAAGTGGTTCTTTAAAAAGCACCTTGGCACTGATTCGTTTCCCGTTGGGAGAAAGAAGCCTGTTGGCAGGGACTGAATCTCAGTACTCGAGGTGCAAAGAACACCCGTGCCTGCGGAGGGGAATTTAGGCAGCTGCTTCAAAACAAACGGCCAAAGGAACCATTTTATTGAAGAGGGGGGGAAGATTAGAATTCGTTTAATAAAAATCTACAGTCACAACAGCAGCTATGAAATTGTGTCTGAGAGATAGATATGTAGATAGATAGATAAATAGGTAGGTAGGTAGGTAGGTAGACAGATAAGATCGATAGATAATAGAATAGAATGGATAGATAGATAGTTAGATAGATAAGATCGATAGATAAATAGATAGACAGATATGTAGATAGATATATAGGTAGGTAGGTAGGTAGATATGTAGATAGATAGATAGATAGATAGATAGATAGATATATAGATAGATAGATAGGTAGGTAGGTAGGTAGATATGTAGATAGATAGATAGGTAAGTAAGTAGGTAGGTAGATAGATAGGTAGGTAGATAGGTAGATAGATAGATAAATAGGTAGGTAGATAGATAGATAAATAGGTAGGTAGTTAGGTAGGTAGACAGATAAGATCAATAGATAATAGAATAGAATGGATAGATAGATAGTTAGATAGATAAGATCGATAGATAAATAGATAGACAGATATGTAGATAGATATATAGGTAGGTAGGTAGGTAGATATGTAGATAGATAGATAGATAGATAGGTAAGTAGGTAGGTAGATAGATAGGTAGATAGATAGAGATAGATATGTAGATAGATAGATAGATAGATAGATAGATAGATATGTAGATAGATAGATAGGTAAGTAGGTAGATAGATAGATAGATAGATAGGTAGATAGATAGATAAATAGGTAGGTAGGTAGATAAATAGGTAGGTAGGTAGGTAGGTAGGTAGACAGATAAGATCGATAGATAATAGAATAGAATGGATAGATAGATAGTTAGATAGATAAGATCGATAGATAAATAGATAGACAGATATGTAGATAGATATATAGGTAGGTAGGTAGGTAGGTAGGTAGATATGTAGATATGTAGATATGTAGATAGATAGATAGATAGATAGATAGATAGATAGATAGATAGATAGATATGTAGATAGATAGATAGGTAGGTAGGTAGGTAGGTAGATATGTAGATAGGTAGAGATAGATAGATATGTAGATAGATAGATAGATAGATAGATAGATAGATAGATAGATAGATAGATAGATAGATAGATAGATAGATAGGTAGGTAGGTAGGTAGATATGTAGATAGATAGATAGATAGATAGATAGATAGATAGATAGATAGGTAGGTAGGTAGGTAGGTAGATATGTAGATAGATAGATAGATAGATAGATAGGTAAGTAGGTAGGTAGGTAGATAGATAGATAGGTAGATAGATAAATAGGTAGGTAGGTCGGTAGGTCGGTAGGCAGACAGACAGACAGACAGACAGAGTGACTGAAGCCTCCCCCAACTCTTTGGGAAATTCCTTCAGAGGGCGGAGCCGTTGATATCCATCCGTCCCTTCCCCTGGGCTCCTCCCCCTCTCCTTTGCACCCTGGTGTGAGAGCCTGCTGTGCTTGTGTGTGCGTGTTTGTGTGAAGGCCGCTGCGCTCAGCCTCCTCTCCCTCCCTCCCTTCCTCCCAGCCCGAGCCGCGTTCGCGGCACCGGAGAGAGGCGCGCGCGCGCGCCGCCCTTTCGCGGCGCGCTCCCGAGCCAGGAAGAAGCGCCTCCTCCTCCTCCTCCTCCTCCTCCTCCTCAGGCAGCCGAGGCCGGTCCGCCGGAGCTGCCTTCCTCCCGCAACCCGAGCCATGTTCGGCCAGCAGCATTTGCTCCGCTTGCAGCATCTCCTGCAACAGCAGCAGCAGCAGAGCCCGGCGTCCCCCCAAGCGGCGCCCGGTCGGTAAGACCCTGCTTGGCGGAGGGCCGGCGGCCTGGGGAAGGGGGGGGAGTCCCCGCCGCGCCCCTTCCCTGCGACCCCCGCGCCTGGCCTTGCGTAACGGGGGCCAAAAGGGGGCGGGCGGCGGTTGCGCGCCCCCGCGGGCCCTGCCTGACTCTGGGGGTGGGGATGGGGGGCAAAGCTGTTCGGCCCTCTGCAGCCGGGCTGCCCCCTCCCGCCAAAGTCCAGGGAACGCACTGTCCGGCCCAAAGGAACCTTCTGTCTTCCGCCAAGTTCCTTAAAGACTAACTCGACTTCGGTTCCCATGCTCCCCAGCCTGCCTGCCTAGAAAACCCCGCACCTTTCCCTAAAGAGAGGACCCTGTTATCTGAGGAGAGTACCCCTTTGCCTAAGGAGAGTACCATTACCTAAAGAGAGTACCCCTTTACTTAACGAGTTTACCCTGTTACCCAAGGAGAGTACCCCGTTATTTAAGGAGAGTACCCAATTATCTAAAGAGAGTACCCCTTTACCTAAGGAGGATACACTCTTACCTAAGGAGAGTACCCGTTACATAAAGAGAGTACCCCTTTACCTAAGGAGAATACCCCGTTTTAAGAAGAGTACCCTGTTATCTAAGGAGAGTACCTGTACCTAAAAAGAGCATCCCGTTATCTAAAGAGAATGCCTCTTTAGCTAAGGAGAGTACCCCGTTACGTTAGGAGAGTACCCCATTTTAAGGAGAGTACCCTGTTACGTAAGGAGGGTAACCTTTTACCTATGGAGTGTACCCGTTATCTAAAGAGAGTACCCCTTTACCTATGGAGTGTACCCGTTACCTAAAGAGAGTATCCTGTTATCTAGAGCAGTGATTTTCAACCTTTTTTGAGCTGTGGCACATTTTTTACATATACAAAATCATGGGGCACATTGAGCAGGGGGGGGGAATGGGGGGGATAAAAAAAGTTTGGACAAAAAAATTCTCTCTCTCTCTCTTCCTACCTTTCGCTCTATTTCTCTCCCCCTTTCTCTCCCTTCCTTCCTCTCTCCATCCCTCTTTCTTTCTCTCTCTCTTCCTTCCTTCCTCTCTTTTTTGCTCTTTCTCTCTCTCTCCTTCCCTCCCTCTCTCTCTCTCTCTTGCTTTCTTTCTCTCTTTCTCTCTTGCTTTCTTTCATTCTCTCTCTTTCTCTCTTTCTTTCTTTCTCCTCTCTCTCTTGCTTTCTTTCTCTCTCTTGCTTTCTTTCTTTCATTCTCTCTCTTTCTCTCTTTCTTTCTTTCTTTCTTTCTCCTCTCTCTCTTTCTTTCTCTCTCTCTTCCTTCCTTCCTCTCTTTTTTACTCTTTCTCTCTCTCTCCTTCCCTCCCTCTCTTTCTCTCTCTCTCTTGCTTTCTTTCTCTCTTTCTCTCTTGCTTTCTTTCATTCTCTTTCTCTCTTTCTTTCTTTCTCCTCTCTCTCTTGCTTTCTTTCTCTCTCTCTCTTGCTTTCTTTCATTCTCTCTCTTTCTCTCTTTCTTTCTTTCTTTCTTTCTCCTCTCTCTCTTTCTTTCTCTCTCTCTTCCTTCCTTCCTCTCTTTTTTGCTCTCTCTCTCTCTCCTTCCCTCCCTCTCTTTCTCTCTCTCTCTTGCTTTCTTTCTCTCTTGCTTTCTTTCATTCTCTCTCTTTCTCTCTTTCTTTCTTTCTCCTCTCTCTCTTGCTTTCTTTCTCTCTCTCTCTTGCTTTCTTTCATTCTCTCTCTTTCTTTCTCTTGCTCAGCTTCGCGGCACACCTGACCATGTCTCGCGGCACACTAGTGTGCCACGGCACACTGGTTGAAAAACACTGATCTAGAGAGTATCCCACTATCTAGAGAGTATCCCATTTTAATGAGAGTACCCTGTTATCTAAGTTGAATACCCCTTTATCTAAGGAGAGTACCTGTTACCTGTTGTGGTTGGCTCTGGGCCAGCTCCTGCTCCGAGGACTGTGGGGGTTGGTTTGGGAGAATCCTCACGTTATCAGAGACCGGTTTTACTGCCAACAGCTTCCGACAGTGAAGATTCTGTTTCAAGGGCAGACTCTGGGAATGAAGCAGAATTGGATGATGAGGTAGTTACAGGCAGCTCATTAGCTAATGACCTCATTAGTGAATCATAATTAGACTCTGAGGAACAGGGATTCATAGATGCTCACAGGCGCAGGTTTATGACGAGAAGGGAACAACTGCACAAGTGTTATAAAAGATAAGGGAGAACACCTGTGGCTGGGGCAATTAGGCTAATGGGGCTGCTGATAAATTGCCAGTGTTGCTGAGAGCGTGCGTGCGAGATTATCTGGAGAGGGATGAGTGTGGTTTGATTTTGGATTGCTTCAGGATTTACAAGGACTTTTTGAATATTTCACAGTTAAGTACAGTTTGTGGACTCTTGAAGGGGGGTGGCTGTGACGTCTTCATAGCTGCCTTTTATCTGCTCTGCTTTTGGTTTTGGTTTTCACAGCATTCCAGGCTTGTGGTTTGTGGGAGAGCACTTTGGCTGATGAAAGTGCGTGTGTACAATATTTTTGTTTTGATAAACTGACTCTTTGTTTACAACATTGTGTGTGTTTGAATTTACACTTCTGACTTAATTGGGGCTCGTAACGTGAAGCCCGGCATAACATTACCTAAAGAGAGTATCCTCTTATCTAGAGAGTATCCCACTATCTAGAGAGTATCCCGTTATCTAAAGAGAGAACCCCTTTACCTAAGGAGAGTACCCGTTACCTAAAGAGAGTATCCCATTATCTAGAGAGTATCCCACTATCTAGAGAGTATCCCGTTATCTAAAGAGAGTACCCCTTTACCTATGGAGTGTACCCTGTTACCTAAGGAGAGTACCCTGTTTTAAGGAGAGTACCCTGTTACCTAAGTTGAGTACCCCTTTACCTAAGGAGAGTACCTGTTACCTAGAGAGTATCCCGTTATCTAGCGAGTATCCCGTTATCTAAAGAGAGTACCCCTTTACCTAAGGAGAGTACCCGTTATCTAAAGAGAGTATCCCATTATCTAGAGAGTATCCTGTTATCTAAAGAGAGTACCCCTTTACCTAAGGAGAGTACCCATTACCTAAAGAGAGTATCCCATTATCTAGAGAGTATCCCACTATCTAGAGAGTATCCTGTTATCTAAAGAGAGAACCTCTTTACCTAAGGAGAGTACCCGTTACCTAAAGAGAGTATCCCATTATCTAGAGAGTATCCTGTTATCTAAAGAGAGTACCCCTTTACCTATGGAGTGTACCCTGTTACCTAAGGAGAGTACCCCGTTTTAAGGAGAGTACCCTGTTATCTAAGTTGAGTACCCCTTTACCTAAGGAGAGTACCCGTTACCTAAAGAGAGTATCCCGTTATCTAGAGAGTATCCCGTTATCTAAAGAGAGTACCCCTTTACCTAAGGAGAATACCCTGTTGAGGAGAGTACCCTGTTATCTAAGGAGAGTACCCATTACCTAAAGCAGAGATGGCAAACCTTTTTTCCCTCGGGTGCCAAAAGAGCATGCGCCCATGCTGTCACATATGCACGAGTGCCCGCACCCATAATTCAATGCCTGAGGAGGGTACAGCTTCCTCTGCACCCCGGAGGGTATAAACAGCCTGTTTCCCCTGTTTCTCTCCACCGAACGGTCACTATATGAACGGCCATAAATCAAGGATTACTTATATTGTGGTCTTTTCAATGTTCCAGAACGGTGACACCATCTCAGCAACAGATGTTAACTCTGCAGGCACCCAGTCCGGCGTCGCTGCTCAACGCCAACCCTGTCCTCCAGCGAGCCCTTCTCCTGCACCAAATGCAAGGTACAATCTGTTAAGGAGTGTGTGGAATCCTTGAGTTACTAAAGACATGCTCAGAGGAAAACGTGGGGTTGCAGCAGATATCCAGGAGAGAGGAGTAATTATTCGGTCATACAAAACAGATGCATTAAAGCAGTGTTTCCCAACCTTGGCAACTTGAAGATACAGTAATACCTCCTCTTACGAACTTAATTGGTTCCCGGAGGAGGTCCGTAAGGTGAAAAGTTTGTAAGACGAAACATTGTTTCCCATAGGAAACAATGTAAAATGAATTAATGCGTGCAAGGGGAAAAAAACGCCACCGCCCGGTTGTCACCTTTTGAAACAGCCGGGCGCATCTCAGCGTTCTTCCAATACCAAACCCAGAAGTTCGGCAAATGTTCGGGTTCGGGTGGCCGCCGAGAAGCCCCGCCACCCGGCTGTCACCTTTTGAAACAGCCGGGGGGCTTCTCAGCGTCCTCCCGAACCCGAACGCCAAACCCGAACTTTTGCCGAACTTCCGGGTTCGGCGTTCGGGAGGCAGCCGAGAAGCCCCGCCGCCCGGCTGTCGCCTTTTGAAACAGCCGGGGGGCTTCTCGGCGTTCTCCTGAACGCCGAACCCGGAAATTCGGCAAACATTCGGGGTCGGTGTTTGGGTTCAGGAGGACGCTGAGAAGCCCCGCCGCCCGGCTGTTAGCTTTTTAAAAGAGCCGCGGAGCTGTCAGGCCGGTCGGGAGGCTGGAAAGGAGGTGGGGAATCCCAATAGGGAATTCCGTGGGCGGAGCTTTGACGTCACAAAGACGTCCTTCCTGGCCGGCCGAATTGACATGATAGCATTATTTTAATATTTGAGGCGGTGCCACAAAGAACAGGGGGTCAACTTATTCTCCAAAGCACCAAAGGGCAGGACAAGGAACAATGGATGGAGATTAATCAAGAAGAGAAGCAACCCAGAATTTTTTTGTTAATAATTTTTTAAAAATTATTTTCAAAGACAAAACAAGACATACATACATAAAGAAAAAAACAACAAAACATGTAACACAAAAGGAGTGGCTTCAATCGCTCTGCTCTTGTTCGAAGTCTCTAGTAAAAACCTATTTGTTGATTAGATCAGTGTTTCCTAACCTTGGCCACTTGAAGATATTTGGACTTCAACTCCCAGAATTCCCCAGCCAGCGCTGACTGGGGAATTCTGGGAGTTGAAGTCCAGATATCTTCAAGTGGCCAAGGTTGGGAAACACTGGATTAGATCATATCAAAGGAAAAATAACATATTTCATATTTCTGTTATATATATAATTTCAAAGTAATTTACTATATAATCATTAAATTCATTATTTCTTGCATTCAGCCAAGTGTAGACCCTATCCCAAATTTTATAATATTCCGATTCTTCTTGATGCCTATTGAAGAATCAAGAATCAACCCAGAATTAAGGAGAAACTTCCTAACCGCGAGGACAATTACCGTATTTTGGGGGTATAAGACTTACCAGAGTATAAGATGCACCTTAGTTTTTGGAGAGGAAAATAGGGAAAAGAATCTGCCTTCCAGGTATTCAGCTGGCTAGCGTCCTTGGTCTGGTCAATTTCAGCACATTATTTTATCCCCTGGTTAGGGCTGGAAAAAAACTTTATTTGGAGAGAGTAACAATGAAAGAGCTTGCAAGCCAGTAAGAGCTGGGAACATTGTTAGCACCTGGTTAGGGCTGGAAAGAAAGTTATTCAGAATAAGTTAGAGCAATGAAAAAACCCCTGCAAAGACTTAAGGCTTGGAAAACATTCTTTGCAGAGAGTAACAATGAAAGAACCTGCAAGGTAAGAGCTGGGAAGATCGTTAGCAGCTAGTTAGGGCAGGGGGGGAAAAGCTTCGGGGGAAAAAAAGCTACATTCAGAGTATAAGACGCACCTGAATTTTAAGAGTCTTTTAGGGAGGAAAAAGATGCATCTTATTTATTTATTTATTGGATTTGTATGCCGCCCCTCTCCGTAGACTCAGGGCGGCTAACAACAGTTGTAAACAGCATATGACAATCCAATATAAACAGTTAAAAACCCTTATTGTAAAACCAAACATACATACAGACAGACATACCATGCATAAAATTGTAAAGGCCTAAGGGGGAAAGAATCTCAGTTCCCCCATGCCTGGCGGCAGAGGTGGGTTTTAAGAAGCTTACGAAAGGCAAGGAGGGTGGGAGCAATTCTAATCTCTGGGGGGAGTTGGTTCCAGAGGGCCGGGACCGCCACAGAGAAGGCTCTTCCCCTGGGTCCCACCAAGCGACATTGTTTAGTTGACGGGACCTGGAGAAGATCCACTCTGTGGGACCTAACTGGTCGCTGGGATTCGTGCAGCAGAAGGCGGTCCCTGAGATAATCTGGCCCGGTGCCATGAAGGGCTTTATAGGTCATAACCAACACTTTGAATTGTGACCGGAAACTGATCGGCAACCAATGCAGACTGCGGAGTGTTGGTGTAACATGGGCATATTTGGGAAAACCCATGATTGCTCTCACAGCTGCATTCTGCACGATCTGAAGTTTCCGAACATTTTTCAAAGGTAGCCCCATGTAGAGAGCGTTACAATAGTCGAGCCTCGAGGTGATGAGGGCATGAGTGACTGTGAGCAGTGACTCCCGGTCCAAATAAGGCCGCAACTGGTGCACAAGGCGAACCTGGGCGAACGTCCCCCTCGCCACAGCTGAAAGGTGTTTCTCTAATGTGAGCTGTGGATCGAGGAGGATGCCCAAGTTGCGAACCTTCTCTGAGGGGGTCAGTGATTCTCCCCCCAGGGTAATGGACGGACAGATGGAATTGTCCTTGGGAGGCAAGACCCACAGCCACTCCGTCTTGTCTGGGTTGAGTTTGAGTTTGTTGACATCCATGCAGGCCCCAACAGCCTCCAGGCACCGGCACATCACTTCCACTGCTTCGTTGGCTGGACATTTATGCTCCGAAAAATATGGTAACCAGTGGAACAGTTTGCCACTGGAAACTGTGGCCGTTCCATCACTGCAGGTTTTTAAGAAGAGTCAGGACAGACACTTGTCTGAAATTCTATTCTAATCCTCTGGCTGACACTTTTTGGTTTCTCCCTTGTGTAACTTCTGAGGTTTTACAGAACTATCTTTAGGATCCTTTTTCACTTCTCGGTGCTAAGTGAGGTTTCCACCACCGTGATCCGAACCCTGAGCCTCCAACGGTTTTACATTTCGGAATATCTAATGCCGAGACATTTGAAAAAAGAGCCTAATAGCTGAATAATTCAGGAGCTGCTCCGTTTATGGCCCTTGCAAATGTCTTTCTTGGCTCAAGCGAGTGCTCTTTCCTGCCATCTGGATGGTCAGCTCAGGGTCGTGTCTCCGCGAATCGCAAAATGTTCTGGATGGATCTGCCGTAAAAGCAGAGGAAATGGATTTATTTTATGGATCGATCTACAATTATGGTAGAATCGGTTGCTCCTTGTTCCGGATGCAGGGGGCAAACTCCAATTGTGTCTTTGAATTCCTTGCCAGCCTTGGGTGTTATTACTATTATTATGTATTAGGTTTTTTTTAAAAAAGAACGTAATAACAGAGTTGAATCCAACCCCCTGCTCAAGCAGGAGCCCCTACTATACAAGTGATGGTGAACCTTTTTTTTTGGTTCGTGTGCCAAAAGGGGTGTTTGTGAATGTGCCAGCATGCGTGCGTGTGCCCATGCTCCTTCCCTCCCTTGCGCTGCCCCCCCCATGTGTGCGCATAGGCCTTTCTGAAGCCTGCAAAAAAAAATGCCCAAATGGCATAACAATCAAATAAATAAATAAATAAATAAATAAATAAATAAATAAATAAATAAATAAATAATAAGCATTTCTCTCTCTCCTTCTCTCTTCTCTCTCTCTCCCCTTATTTCTCTGTCTTTTTCCCTCTCTTTCTCTGTCTTTCTCTCTCTCCCTTTTCTCTCTCTCTTTCTGTCTTCTCTCTTTCTCTCCTTCTTGCTCTCTCTTTCTCCCTCTTTGACTCTCTTTTTCTCTCTCTCCTCTTTCTGTCTTTCTCTCTTCTTTCTCTCTCTGTGTCTCTCTCTTTTCTCTGTCTCTCCCTTTTTCTCCTTTTATCTCTTTCTCCCCTCCTCCTTCCTCCCTCCCTTCCTTCCTCCTCCTCCCTCCCTCCTTCTCTCCTTCCTCCCTTCCTTCATTCCTCCTCCCTCCCTCCTTCTCTCCTTCCTTCCTTCTCTCCTTCCTTCTCTCCTTCTTTCTCTCCTTCCTTCCTTCTCTCCTTCCTCCCTCCTCCCTCCTTCTCTCCTTCCTTCCTTCTCTCCTTCCTTCCTTCTCTCCCTCCTTCTCTCCTTCCTTCTCTCCCTTCTCTCCTTCTTTCTCTCCTTCCTTCCTTCTCTCCCTTCCTTCCTCTCCTTCCTTCCTTCCTTTCTCCTCCCTCCCTCCTTCCCTTCCTTCCTTCCTTCCTTCCTTCCTTCCTTCCTTCCTTCCTTCCTTCCTTCCTTCCTTCCTGTTTTTGGGGAGGTCTTACAGGTAACCTGAGAGGCTTCAATGTGGCTGCCGCTCCTGTAATACAGCAGTTCTTCCCTCAAGCCACTCGGCACTCTCTGCTGGGCCCCCCACCCGTCTCCCTCAAGCCCCCCCACCTGGGTTTCCCAGCTCTCCCGTTTCATCGCCAGAACCTGCCATTTCGCAAGGTGAGTTTTCAATCTGGTATCAAGCCAGTGCAGAAATTGACGATAAACCAACGGCTTGCCACACTTATCCATAGGATAATCCAAGCCCTGATGTTGATGGGAACTTGGGAGGGGGGGCATTTTCATGAGATGCAGCCGCAAAGCATTCTTCCGAGAGGTTCAAGGCCAACCTGTGTCTACCACCTGGGCGGAAGCGTAAGGAGGACTGGCACAATCTGAGTGGGCAAGCAACGTGACAAGTTTGTGGGTGGGGGGGACTTTCAACTGGGTGGGAAACTAAGATTCAGGTTTCCTAGTAGAGATGGAAATAAATTGGAACTTTGACAAGTTCTTTGACTTGGACTCTGATTTAGTTCGGATGTTATCTGGATCCCATCCTTGCATTTACATCTCACCGATCCTCACAGAGATCTGACCCTGGGTGTGAGCAACACCCCTGCTAGGGAGGCACATTCTCCGTCCTTCTGCTCTAAACTTGACTGTTTTAAATAATTTCTCCCATCTTCTTGCTACCAACTTAACAATCTTCCATTTAGCGAGCCTTCGGAGACCCTGAAACTAGCGACTTCGGACCGTTTTTTTCACTTAGCGAGCCGGGGTGGTGCAGTTGTTAGAGTGCAGCCCTGCAGGCTACTTTAGCTAAACTGCTAGCTGTCGTTCAGCAGTTCAAATCTCACCACCGGCTCAAGGTTGACTCGGCCTTCCCTCCTTCCGAGGTGGGTCAAGGGAGGACTCAGATTGTTGGGGGTGAGAGGCAGATTCTGTAAACCGCTTAGAGAGGGCTGTAATAAGATGTGTTACCGGTGGCATTACGCCCCGGCATGTTTAGCCAAAATCCATCCAAACATAAGCAGTAAATGCTGTGAATGTAAATCTGCCACAAGTACGTATCAACATATTTGGTGGTTATGTCTAGAATTCAAAATTGGTTGAAAGAAGTGTTAACTTATCAACTGGAAACGAAACCTAAAATGTATCTTTTGGGAACATTTTTATTTTTAATTTTTAATTTTTTTATTTTATTCATTTGTCCAATATACAATACATATGGAAGAGAATAGACATGAAGTAATATATATAAAGAAAAATATAAAATAGAGGAGAAGATATATGAAAGGAAGAAAATATATATGATATATGAGATAAAGGAGAGACAATTGGACAGGGGACGAAAGGCACACTAGTGCACTTACGTACGCCCCTTACTGACCTCTCAGGAACCTGGAGAGGTCAATTGTGGATAGTCTAAGGGAGAAATGTTGGGGGTTAGGGGTTGACACTATTGAGTCCGGTAATGAGTTCCACGCTTCGACAACTTGATTGCTAAAGTCATATTTTTTACAGTCAAGTTTGGAGCGGTTAATATTAAGTTTGAATCTGTTGCGTGCTCTTGTGTTGTCGCGGTTGAAGCTGAAGTAGTCATTGACAGGTAGGATGTTGCAGCATATAATCTTGTGGGCAATACTTAGATCGTGTTTTAGGCGTTGTAGTTCTAAGCTTTCTAGACCCAGGATTGTTAATAATTAGAATAATTAGAGGACAGAATAGAAAGGTAGATTACTATTTGATAACGCATATATTAACATCAGCAAGGTTGGTGTTTGCACAAACCTGGAAAAAAGAAAATATACCAAATGAAGAAATGGCGATCAGGGAAATGCTAGATTAAATTAAGTAAATTAAGTACAAATTAAGTAAATTAACATATGAATTACAGAATAAATAAAATAAAGACTATTTCACAGTTTGGGGAAAAACTGTATAGCTGGATAGAAAAGAAAAAAGAATCTGATTAACGTTTAAGAAAAAGAATCGTTGAAAAGAGAAATGTAACATATTAAGCCAATGGACTGTGCTTGTTTTATGTTTGTAAATACGTTTTTATGTTTACTTTTATTTTGTTTTTCATTATTAAAATACATTTTTGTTAAAAAAAGAGTGGGCTGTAAAAGCACTATGAAGTGATATATAAATGCTATTGCTATAAAGTTGACAACTGATATGTTGTAAGCCGTCCCGTGTCTTCGGAGAGGGCAGCATATAAATCCATATAATAAATAAATAAACTACTGGTTTAGTTCCTTCTCTGGGTTATTATTGGTCTTTTTTCTGCTTTTCTGGATATCATGCACCCTTCAAGAAGTGGAATTATGAAAAGCTGTCATTGCAATTCACTTCCCTGTAGGGTTTGTTTAATTTAACAAAAAAAACCTTTTATACTGCAGGATTTTCCCAGAGTCCCGGAGAGGAAGCGAGAGGCAGACAGCGCCTCCTTGCCATCCGGGCAAAGCGAGGAAGGGGCTGCACCGGTAATAAGGCAGCCTGGCTCTCCCAGTTCAGGTAGGGGGCTCTTGGTAGCTGAAAAAGAGTTGGGGGTCTTCAGAGGCCAGTTTGGCTGGCAAGTGAGATATTGGAAGGATAAATGGTGGGTTTGATTTAAAATCCAGTCTGTTAAAACTTTTTTATTCGCCTTGTGTGTTTGTTTTTCGATTTCTGTTTTTTAAAGATATAAATAATAATAGATTACTTAAAAATAAATAAATAAATAAAAGGATTTACCGGTAAATCACTTAGTAAAAAGGCTTGATTTAAATCAACTCGATCTAAATCGGTGGTAACCGACAGGGGGTCCGTGGACCACTTGTGATCTGAGAACAAATTTTGGTGATCTGTGAAAATTTTTTGGTGATCCATGGAAAACTTTTGGTGATCTGTGAAACATTTTTGGTGATCTGTGAAAAAACTTTTGTGGTGTGTGGAAAAATTATTTGCATTTTTTATATTGCACTAAATGCTATTTATCTTTTAAAGAAAATCATATTAGAAGTCCGTGGGAGTTAAAATTAGGAATTTAATGGTCCCTTAGATCCAAAAGGTTGGTGACCCCTGATCTATATCATAATTTTTAAAGAGCAACTGTCCATAAGGGTGGGGGGATGTGGTGGTAGGGTTTGTGGCCTTAATTCAGATCTTGTCACTGGTTTTAATAAGCTGAAATAGAACAGTGGGTGGATTTTTCTTAATATTCTGGGCAATGCAAGCTGTATGGTGACTGGGTTTATTATTTTGACTATTGGGAAGGGCCCTAAGAATTACAGGTACATTATACTAGTGTTTCCCAACCTTGGTAACTTGAAGATATCTGGACTTCAACTCCCAGAATCCCCTAGCCAGTAAATGCTGGCTGGAGAATTCTGGGAGTTGAAGTCCAGATATCTTCAAATTGCCAAGGTTGGGAAACACTACATTATACAACATATACTAACAGCAGTAAGAATAGTAATGGCACGAGTGATAAAGTTATTATTAGAAAAATATTAGAGAGTGTGCGGAACTGGATAAATTAACATGAATTAAACAATAAAGAAGATACAGCATTCTACGAAAGGTGGAATGTGTTTTATAACTGGACAGAGAAAAAAATATAAAAAAGAAAGAGGGAATAGAAGGAACGGATGGAATGTAAAGTGTGTATAGTTATAGATATAGAAAAGAATAAATGATAGGATAAAAAGAGAGTATAAAAGACTATTAAGTAAAATTAGAGTTATTGTGAGACTACGGAGAGGGGCGGCATACAAATCTAATAAAATAAATAAATAAATAAATATTGTATATATAATGAAATGTGGTATTAGTGATGGAATAGACTGAAAACCAGAAATTTGTGGCTCAACTGGGGTGGGGCTTCGTAAACCTATTTGTTTTCTGCTTTACAGAGACCCTCCTGGAGTCGTCTCTAGATGGCGAACCAGTTGCCAAGCTGCCCCGGAGGTAATCATTATTTCCTGCAAGGGTCACGTTTAAACGTCCTTCCTTGGGCGTGGAGATTCTCCTTCTTCCAGGTCATGGCTGTCATGGTTTTCCAAGAGCTTTTTCGTTTGAAGACATTTCCCTTCTTATCGGAGAAGCTTCTTCAGTTCTAATTGGATGGTGGTGTGGCGAATGGAAGGATTCATACACCTTGAAGACAGCTGGTCATTTGCAGCCTTTTAAGAGAGCCGTTGAGGCCGCTTGGAGGTTTTTCTGTTGTCCTCCAAGTCGCCTAAATGATGCAAATGGTTCCCGTAGCCTGCAATTGTTTCCCTCTGGAAATCCGTTCCTAATTCCCCCACCGTTCCAAGAGTGTTCATCCCCAAATTGCATAGCTAAACGTCTGTAGATGTTTTTAACGTATTTTAATGTATTTAACGAGTATTTGGACTTTTAAAACCCACCCTTTGCATTAAACAGCCATTCTATAATGTTTCTCAGCTGGAACTACATGTGATATCCTACCGGTTTCTTTAATAGAGTACAGTCGTACTGTAGAATAATTTTATGGATTTTTAATGGATTTAAAATTTTCAATGGATTTAATGGACTTAAGCCCCCTTTGAAAAACTCGTAAAATAGCGAATCCGCAAAAGATGAATCGTGAAGTAGCCAGGGATTACTGTAATACCAACTTCAATAAATAAATAAACAAACAAATTTAATAAATAAATAAACTTCCCCTGCGAACATTCCCCGCGAGAGCTACGTGCCTTGTGACCTTACTTTGCGGAAAACTCTCGTAGTTGTTTAGCAGAGCGATGGCATGGGGGGGGGGGCAGGAGGAACTGAGAGCATCAAATTCCTTGTGTATCCAACCACACTTGGCCAACAAAGAATTTTATTCTGTTCCTATTCCTTTCTTTCTCTTTTCCCCCTCGCCCGACTAGTGAAACCGAGATCGACAACACCGAAGAAGCACCAAGCCCTCGCAAAACAGAAGATGCTCAAACAGGAAGAGACTCCGAATTCATAGCAACAACAGGTAGGTCTCAATGACCGTTGTGGCGTTTTGGGGTCTGGTGATCGCTATTGGCCAACTTCTGCCAAGCAAATTCATCTTCAATATTCTTTTTTTTAAAAAAAAAAATATTTTCAAATTTTTATGGGACAAACATAGAAACATAGAAGACTGACGGCAGAAAAAGACCTCATGATCCATCTAGTCTGCCCTTATACTATTTTATCTTAGGATGGATATATGTTTCTCCCAGGCATGTTTAAATTCAGTGACTGTGGATTTATCAACCACGTCTGCTGGAAGTTTGTTCCAAGCATCTACTACTCTTTCAGTAAAATAATATTTTCTCATGTTGCTTTTGATCTTTCCCCCAACTAACTTCAGATTGTGTCCCCTTGTTCTTGTGTTCACTTTCCTATTAAAAACACTTCCCTCCTGGACCTTATTTAACCCTTGAACATATTTAAATGTTTCGATCACGTCCCCCCTTTTCCTTCTGTCCTCCAGACTATACAGACAGACAACAATAAAACATGACAAAGTGTCAAAGCAATAATGACAGAGTTATATAATAAATCATTTTTGATTCCCAGGTCAATGGATTCATAAGAGATTATACAGTTCCATAAGTCCTTATGAAAAATTCTTTTCATGAAAAATAGAGATTCATATCTTTCTGCAAACATACAAAATATACCATATACAGTACTTGAACTGTAGTCCTACCCTTTGAAGCGAACATATTATTTTTCCTTCCTTCATCATCTGCTCTTTATGTTATTGGGAGTATCCCCAAGGAACCTTTGAACCTTTCTTGTAAATACCATTCTGTCAGAGTGAATGGACGTATCACTATGTCCAACTCTGTCTGTGTAAAGTATACAGTGTTCCCTCACTTTTCGTTCCAAGGCCGCCCGCGAAAATTGAATTTCCGCGTAGTAGAGATGCGGAAGTAAATACACTATTTTTGACTATGAATAGTATCACAAGCCTTCCCTTAACACTTTAAACCCCTAAATTGTGATTTCCCATTCCCTTAGCAACCACTTAGATTATTACTCACCATGTTTATTTATTAAAGTTTATTTTTAAAAAAATTATTAAAGCTGGACGAATGTTTGACGGTGACATATGATGTCACCAGGCGGGAAAAACCGTGGTATAGGGGGGGAAACCGCGAAGTATTTTTTAATTGATATTTTTGAAAAACCGTGGTATAGACTTTTCGCAAAGTTCGAACCCGCGAAAATCGAGGGAACACTGTATACTCACAAAGCACCTCCATTTTCTAAAAATGATCGCTGGGATTTGTGCGGCAGAAGGCGGTCTTGGAGATAGTCTTGTCCTATGCCATGTAGGGCTTTATAGGTCATAACCAACTCTTTGAATTGGGTTTGGAAACAGATTGGTAGCCAATGCAGTCCACGGAGTGATGACCCTCCCTTTCCCTTCACTCCCAACAAATGGTACCCAAGGAAACCCTGCCTGCCGCAACCAACATAGAGGCGGCACTTGGACATCCCTTTCAATAACCACCAATGATATTCTTGGCATCCATGAATCTGTCCAATCCTGCCTTGAAGCTATCCAGGATGACAGCTGTCATGACTTCTTCTGGGCATGAATTCCATCAACCAATTACCCTCTGGGTGAAGAAATATTTCCCTTTCAGTTCAGTCCAGCCACTATTTGACCGTTTGCCTTCGGCTCAATTTATACATGGCCAAGGAGAGTCCACTTGCCCTTCTTCCTCCATCTCGGAGGATCTGAGTTCAAATCCGAATCCCAGACTTACCTACTGGCTCTGTTTCCTAGATGCTGGGGAAGGGGACGTCACAGAGGAGGCTTCGGAGGAGAAGTTTGAAGAGGAAGAGAAGACCCCAGAGGTGAGCCAAAGAGGGGGAGAGAATGTAGGTGGAATGGTCTCATCTTGGGGGCCGGGAACCCTTTTGGGGTCGAACGACCGTTTCACAGGGGTCGAAACAAGAAATTTCCCCTGGTGTTAGGAACTAAAGCTTCTATTCTGGCGCCTTGGAACCTATTTTTACAATCCAACCAATCAGGTGTTTACAGTGGGCGTGTCCCTCTGACCTTCCTGCCAATCAGCTCCAAGCTCTGTTGGGAGAATTGGCACTAGACTTATGGTTGGGGGTCACCACAACATGAGGAACTGCATTAAGGGGTCGCGGCACTAGAAAAGGTGAGAATCACTGATCTAGACAGTGATGGTGAACCTTTTTCCCCTCGAGTGCCAACACCCATAATGCAATGCCCCCCGCAGGCTCCGCCCCACACACATACATACACAATCCACGTTTTGATGCTAGCAGGCCTCCCTGAAGCCTCCTGGAACTAAAAATGGGCCTCGGGAGGGGAGCGTCATACACCCCCACCCCATTTTTGTGCTACCAGGTTTCCAACCCCCCACGCATGGATGCGTGACTTCACTCCCATGCATGCGCATCTCCCGGCAGAGCGAGCTGGCAGGAGGCGCATGGTCATGGGCTGTGGATTGACCTGGGTGTTGGCTCGCGTGCCCATGGTGTTGGCTCCGCTGCCACCTGTGGCAACTGTGCCATAGGTTCCCCATCATGGGTCTATGAGAATTCACCATGGCCAACTCACCGTGGCCAACTCATTATATCCAACTTTCCATGGCCAACTTGCCACATCAGATTTGCCATGGCTCACCATGGCCAACTGATTACATCCAACTTGCCATGGCTAACACATCATGGCCAACTCGCCACATCCGATTTGCCATGGCCAACCCACCGCGGCCAACTGATTACATCCAACTTGCCATGGCTAACACATCATGGCCAACTCGCCACATCCGATTTGCCATGGCCAACCCACCATGGCCAACTGATTACATCCAACTTGCCATGGCTAACACATCATGGCCAACTCGCCACATCCAACTTGTCATGGCCAACTCGCCACATCCAACTTGCCATGGCCAACTCCCCATGGCCAACTCATTATATTCAACTTGTCATGGCCAACTTGTCACATTCAATTTGCCATAGGTTCCCCATCATGAGTCTATGAGAATTCATCATGGCCAACTCGTCACATCCATCTTGCCATGGCCAACTCTTCCTAGCCAACTCATCACATCCAACTTGCCATGGTCAACTCATCATGGCCAGCTCACAACATAGAACTCATTTTGGTCAACTCACAACATACAACTTGCCATGGCCAACTCATCATAGCCAGCTCATGGCCAACTTGCCACATCCAACTTGTCATGGCCAACTCATCATGGTCAACTTGCCATGGCCAACTGACCACACCCAACTTGCCATGACCAACTCATTATGGCCAACTCGCCACATCCAACTCTCCTAGGGGACGGTTTGCACTAACATGAAAGAAATGGTAGAATGGAAGCGCTAAGAAAGGATGCAAAAAGGAGGGATAGAAGGAAACGTGAATGGAAAAATTGAAATATTTTGCATCTGTTTTGAAGAATTAAATGGAAATTGTTGAATTGGCCGTGGCAAAAGTTGTTTCATTCTGATTCCCCAGATGCCTGAGGGGGAACAAAACGGCTACCCAGATGTGGCCGGAAGAGAGAACTCTTGCTTTCTTGCCAGCCCCACAGAGTTGAGCCCTGCCCCTCTCCCATTTGCCCCTCTGTGCCAGGTGCTGAGCAATGCCGGTGCCCTGAAAGTGACCATCCAGCAGAGCAGCGAGAGCCGTGCCATCAGCACCACGCCGGCCATTAAGCCGGGCCCCTCCGGGGCCCCCCTGCAAGCCGTTCCTGGAACTGCCCCAAAATTCTACTGCTACGTCTGCAGAAGCAATTTCTATGACCAACAGGTACGGAGGGGCTTCCTTCCTTCCTTCCTTCCTTCCTTCCTTCCTTCCTTCCTTCCTTCCTTCCTTCCTTCCTTCCTTCCTCCTTCTTTCCTTCCTTCCTTCCTTCCTTCCTCCTTTCTTTCCTTCCTTCCTTCCTTCCTCCCTTCCTTCCTCCTTTCCTTCCTTCCTTCCTCCCTTCCTTCCTCCTTCCTTCCTTCCTCCCTCCCTTCCTCCTTCTTTCCTTCCTTCCTTCTTTCTTTCCTTCCTCCCTTCCTCCCTTCCTTCCTCCTTCTTTCCTTCCTCCCTCCCTCCCTCCCTCCCTCCTTTTACCTTCCTTTCCTTCCTTTCGCCACTCCCTCCCTTTCTTCTTCACCCTTCCTCCCTCCCTCTCGGCCCTCCCCTCTCTCTCATTCCCATCCCCTTCCTTCCTCCCCTTCCCTCCTCTTTCCTTCCATTCAAAAGAGGATCAGACTCTCTTAACAGCGGCCTTGCATAATGGTGGAAATCCTGGTCCAGATTATCTGGTTGTATGTCAAGGACTACCAGTATCACCAAGCTGGCCTTCTTCCCTTTAGCTCTCCTGCTTCGGTTTTCTGGCTTGCTTTGCAAGGGTCCAGCTTCCAAGGAAAGGACTGGGTGGGTGGGAGAGCTAACTAATTTCTCTTCTCTTCTTCCCCCTCCTCTCCTCCTCCTTTCCTCTCTTTTCTTTCCATCTGTCCCCTCTTTTCCCCTCTCCTTTCCCCTCCTTTTCTCCTTTCATCTTCTCTTCTTTTTCCATCCTTCCTTTTCTTCTCCCTCTTCTTTCTTTTCATCTCCTCCTTTCATCTTCTCTTTTATTTCCATCCTTCCCCTCTTCTCTCCCTTCTTTCCTTTCCTCTCCTCCTTTCATCTTCTCTTTTTTTCCATCCTTCCTCTCTTCTCTCCTTTCCTTTCTCTCCTTTCATCTTCTCTTTTTATTTCCATCCTTCCTTCTCTTTTCTCCTCTTCTTTTCTTTTCTTTTCCCCTTCCTTCCTTTCTTTCTTCCTTCCTTCCTTTCTTTCTCACGCTTGTCTTGGACCAGAATTTCCAGACTCACCTGTTAGGGGTTCAACACCAGCAGCGGCTTCAGGAAATCCAGAGGAGAAGCAACGTAGACCTCGTCCCCAAGCTGCTTTCGGGAAAGGAGCCGGCGGTGCCAGCCGAAAGAGACGGGTAGGTGCGCGGCCAGAAGCTTTGCAATTGAAGACGGACACACACCCATATGGACGCTTAGAGAGCAGTGAAGGTGCGCTCCCCCTACCTGGCTCTGGAGCAAGAACCAGACCTGAAAATCCTCCCGGTTGCGAAGGAGAGAAATCAAGCAGGTTGTCCACCCAATGAAGCCGTCTGCTCTCTCGGGCCAAAGGATGAGGGGGCGAGGGGAGAGCTTCTGGCAGGGGTGATGGGAGGCCGAGACATCCTTCTGGGTTTTCTGGCTTCCTTGAGAGGTCCCTTTCCTTGCAGGGAGAGCCAGCAGCGCTGGTGCAACACCTGCCAGGTGAACTTCAAAGGGGACCTCATCAAGCACCGGAGGACTCAGGAACACAAGGTAAAGGGCCCCCTGCATTCAGCAGAGTCTTGGGAAGGGGCAGAAGATTGTTCAGCTGGCTCTAAATATCCTTCTTTCCCTCCCTTTTCTTCCTTCCTTCTTTTCTCCCTATCTACCTACTTACCCTTCTTTCCTTCCTTCCTTCCCTCTTTCCTTCCATCCTTCTTCCTTCCTCCCCGCTACCTATATACTTTTCCTTCTTTTCTCCTTCCTTTCTCCTCCATTCATTCCTTCTTCACTCACTCATTCCAACTCCCAATCCCTCCCTCCTTTGTTCCTCCTTTCCTTCCTCGCACTCATTCCTTCCTTCCTTCCTCCCTCCCTCCCTTTCCTTCCTTCCTTTCTCCTTATCTCCCTATCTTCCTTTCCTTCCTCCCTCCCTCCCTCCCTCCCTACCTTCCCTTCCTTTCTTTCTCCTTCTTTCCCTATCTTCCCTTCCTTCCCTCCCTCCCTTCCCTCCCTTCCCTCCCTCCCTCCAACTCCCCCTTCTTGTTCCAGCTGGCCAAGCGCTTCCTGCGTCCCTTCTGCACCGTCTGCAGCCGTTACTTCAAAACTCCCCGCAAGTTTGTGGAGCACATGAAATCCTTGGAGCACAAGCAGAAGGCTAAAGAGGTCAGACAGGTTAAACCAAATTTAAAAAAATTTAAAAAGAGGAGGTGGGGCGGCAGTCTGGGATCTTTTTGAACTCTTTTCTCTTCTTGCCCGTTCATCTCTCCTTCCATCCCTCCCTCTTTTCCCCATACCTGGCCAGGTGAGGCTGGGTGAGAGAGACTTGGGCAGCCCCGAGGACTCCGAAGAGCTGATCACGGTGGACGCGGTGGGATGCTTTGAAGAGCAGGACGAGGATGAGGAAGAGGAAGACGAGGAAGCCAGGGAGGGGGACCAGGTGGATCCGGCAGAGGCTCTGAACCAACAGGTAAGGAAGGGGCTTCCCGGCAGCTCCAGGAAGGAGGGCAGAGCCAAAGGGGCTGGCCAGGAAATTTAGAAAGCGGCTTTATTCGATATTAATGCAATATCCGGGGGTTTTCAATTCAATTGGATAGAATGGGAAGGATGTGTGCTTGTGGGTTTTTGGTTTTTTTACTTATCATGTACACTGAAGATGGCATTCAATTCCATTGTATGATGTGCAATGACAGTAAAGTAAAGAAGCTAAGTTAAAGTAAACTAGAGCAAAAGTAAAGTAAAGAAGTAAGGTAAAGTAAAGAAGTAAAGTAAAATAAAGTTAAAAAGTAAAGTAAAGAAGTGAAGTAAAGTAAAAAAGTAAAGAAGTAAAGTGAAAGTAAAATAAAGAAAAAAGAAAAGTAAAGAAGTAAAGTGAAAGTAAAATAAAGAAAAAAGAAAAGTAAAGAAGTAAAGTGAAAGTAAAATAAAGAAAAAAGAAAAGTAAAGAAGTAAAGTGAAAGTAAAATAAAGAAAAAAGAAAAGAAAAGTAAAGAAGTAAAGTGAAAGTAAAATAAAGAAAAAAGAAAAGTAAAGAAGTAAAGTGAAAGTAAAATAAAGAAAAAAGAAAAGTAAAGAAGTAAAGTAAAATAAAGTTAAAAAGTAAAGTAAAGAAGTGAAGTAAAGTAAAAAAGTAAAGAAGTAAAGTGAAAGTAAAATAAAGAAAAAAGAAAAGTAAAGAAGTAAAGTGAAAGTAAAATAAAGAAAAAAGAAAAGTAAAGAAGTAAAGTGAAAGTAAAATAAAGAAAAAAGTAAAGTAAAGAAGTAAAGTGAAAGTAAAATAAAGAAAAAAGAAAAGTAAAGAAGTAAAGTGAAAGTAAAATAAAGAAAAAAGAAAAGTAAAGAAGTAAAGTGAAAGTAAAATAAAGAAAAAAGTAAAGTAAAGAAGTAAAGTGAAAGTAAAATAAAGAAAAAAGAAAAGTAAAGAAGTAAAGTGAAAGTAAAATAAAGAAAAAAGAAAAGTAAAGAAGTAAAGTGAAAGTAAATAAAGAAAAAAGAAAAGTAAAGAAGTAAAGTGAAAGTAAAATAAAGAAAAAAAGAAAAGTAAAGAAGTAAAGTGAAAGTAAAATAAAGAAAAAAGTAAAGTAAAAAAGTAAAGTGAAAGTAAAATAAAGAAAAAAGTAAAGTAAAGAAGTAAAGTAAAGAAGTAAAAAGTAAACTAAAGAAATAAGGTAAAGTAAAAAACTAAAATAAAGAAAAAAGTAAAGTAAAAAAGTAAAGAAGTAAAGTAAAACTAAAATAAAATAAAGAAGTAAAGTGAAAGTAAAGTAAAAAAGTAAAGAAGTAAAAAGCAAACTGAAGAAGTAAGATAAAGTAAAGAAGTAAAATAAAAGTAAAATAAAGAAAAAAATAAAGAAGTAAAGTGAAAGTAAAGTAAAAAAGTAAAGAAGTAAAAAGTAAAGAAGTTAGGTAAAATAAAAAAAGTAAAGTAAAATTTAAAAAAAGTGAAATAGAAAAAAATAAAGTAAAAAAGTAAAGTAAAAATAAAGAAGTAAAGTAAAATAAAGAAAAATAAAGTAAAAAAGGAAAGGAAAGAAATAAAAAACTAAACTAAACTAAACTAAATTGAATTTTGCAAGTCCTGGTTGTGTTTTCCCCTGCCTTCTGCCCTCTGAGATGCCCTTGAATCTGAAGGGGAAAGTGTGTGTGTGTGTTTTTCATGGTGCCTCCCCCCCCATCTTCCTCTTTCTGACAACTTAAGGGGTGCGTCCGCTTTTGTATTTTTTTCGCAATCCCTTCTCCGTGTTTCCTTGGAGAAAACATTTGCAGCTATTTCTGAGCCATCTAACACTTGGGATGGGATTTTCTCCCAGAGCTAAGGAATCCCACAAACACACATCCACAGCCGTCTTTCCCTGCAATACGGATCCTCTAACCCTTAACCTCTGCCCCCTCCCAAGTGTGGGACCCATGCTAGGAACACATTTCTATTTCTTACCCTCTTTTGCAAACACCCCCCCACCCCAAAACTCTCTTAATTTTGCAAACTTCGAAGTCAAAAAGGTGGGAATTTTAAACCTTACTCATTCCCTACTTCCAGGTTGGGCAGAGAGAAACGTCGGTGGAAGACCCAGGAGGAAACGCTGAGTATTGTCCGGACACGGTCTATGGTAAGTGTTAAGTATGCAAAGCGACCCCTGAGTTATCAAGGATGCTCATGCATAACACAAATGTGGAGTTCTAGCACATATCCATCAGGTAGTTAGAAGATATGAGCAATGGTTCAGTCATTACAAACCAGATACAGTACATTAAAGCATATAAAAGTAGTATTTACTTTAGCAAATATCATAGTTGTTCTGTCGGGCTCTCTGGTAGAATCCTCCCAAAAATTCACAGGTACAAATTTCAGACACACACACGTTTGAAAATTCAAAACAATGTTCTTTATAATGAAAATTCACTTAAACCAAGCCCTCTTTTGGTATAGCAAAGAGCACTCGTCTCCAAACAAACTGGTAATTTGTACAAGTCCCTTATCAGTTCTGTGATACTTATCTTGCAGCTGTGAGGCAATTCACAGTCCTTCTTCTTTCACAAAGTGAAACACACTTTGCTCTGGTTTAGTTTCAAAGCAGGGAAAAATCAGCACACAAAAGGTCAAAGTCAGCAAAGCAGGCACGAAACACAACGATCAGATAATCCTCCACAATGGCCAAACCCACAGGCTGCTATTTATAGCAGCCTCACTAATGACCACAGCCCCCACCCAACCACAGGTGGCCTCATTTTCTTTGATAATAATCTCTCAGTCGTTGCTGCCTATGCATCGCTCTCCGCATGCGTGGCTGTATCATTAACTCTTGTTCTGAATCCAAGGAGGAGCTAGATAATTGATCTCCTTCTGAGCTGTCTGCCACACTCTCCTCCTCCCTGTCACTCATGTCTTCTTGGTCAGAGGAGCCTTCATCAGCAGATTTCACCGGGAGGGGGGGGGGGGCAAAACAGGCCTGCAGCATGTGGATGTCTCCCCCACATCCACAGTCCTTGGGGCAGGAGCTGGGCCAGAGCTAACCACAACACAAACCAGATACATTAAAGCGTATAAAACTAGTATTTACTTTAGCAAATATCATAGTGAAGTTAAACACTCCAGTCACACACAGCCAAATCAGTCAATCCCTCAATTCATAAGCAATACTACAAGCCTGACTTGTACAGCTTACAAACAAAATACATAAACTATCATCGAATACACAGTTCTTACTACAGCAGTCACAGTTAGTCAGCAATACCAAAACAGAGATGGGCGCTCTCTAACACAATGAAATTCAATGGTGGAAAAAAAAAATAAGGTCCTACATTTAGGCAAGAAAAACAAAACGCACAGGTACACTATATGTGGTACATTGCTCAACAGGAGTAACCCTGAGAGGAATCTTGGAGTCCTAGGGGACAACCATTTAAATAGGAGCCAGCCGTGTGCAGCAGCTGCCAAAAAGGCCAACACAGTTCTAGGCTGCATAACAGAGGGAGAGAATCAAGATCACGTGAAGTGTTAATACCACTTTATAAGGACTTGGTAAGGCCACACCTGGGGTGGCGCAGCAGGTAGAGTGCTGTACTGGAGGCCACTGAAGCTGACTGTAGATCTGAAGGTCAGCGGTTCAAATCTCATCACCGGCTCAAGGTTGACTCAGCCTTCCATCCTTCCGAGGTGGGTCAAATGAGGACCCGGATTGTGGGGGCAATAGCCTGACTCTGTTAAAAAGTGCTATTGCTAACATGTTGTAAGCCGCCCTGAGTCTAAGGAGAAGGGCGGCATAAAAATCAATCAATCAATCAATCAATCAATCAATCAAGTAAGTAAGTAAGTAAGTAAGTAAGTAAGTAAGTAAGTAAGTAAGTAAATAAATAAATAAATAAATATTGCATTCAGTTTTGGTCAGCATGATGCAAAAAGGATGTTGGGACTCTAGAAAGAGTGCAGAGAAGAGCAACAAAAATGATGAGAGGACTGGAGGCTAAAACATATGAAGAACGTTTGCAGGAACTGGGCATGGCTAGTTTAATGAAAAGAAGGACCAGGGGAGACATGATAGCAGTCTTCCAATATCTCAGGGGTTGCCCCAAAGAAGGAGGAGTCAAGCTATTCTCCAAAACATTTGAAGGTAGAACAAGAAGCAATGGGTGGAAACTAAACAAGGAGAGAAGTAACTTGGAACTAAGGAGAAAATTCCTGAGAGTTAGAACAATTAATCTGTGGAACAGCTTGCCTCCAGAAGTTGTGAATGCCCCGACACTGGGAGTGTTTAAGATGTTGGATAACCATCTGTCTGAAGTAGTGTATGGTTTCTTGCCTAAGCAGAGAGTTGGACTAGAAGACCGTCATAAATACGAGTCGCTTGTCAAGCATCTGAATGTAACTCAGTGCTTTTCTTTTCAGTGCTGTTGTAACTTGGGTCACTAAATGAACTGTTGTTAAGTGAGGAGTATCTGTCATAAGATTATTAGATTTGTTATACATTGTTTTATTGGTGTTGTGAGCCGCCCCGAGTCTACGGAGAGGGGCGGCATACAAATCTAATAAATAATAATAATAAGATTTTCGATGCCTCTCTTGAGAGCTACAAGGTGGCCTTTGGGTTCCTCCTGGGGGATTCTCGGCTTTCTCGAGCCGGTCTCTTCCCTTCCCTCTCTCTCTCCTTTGCTAGGCCTGGATTTCCTGGTGCCCGTGGCAGGATTCCTGTGCCGGCTGTGCCACAAATTCTACTCGAGCGACTCGGCCACGCGGCTCACCCACTGCAAATCCCGGATGCATTTTGAGAACCTGCAGGTTAGTTTTTTTCCTTCCTTCCTTCCATCTTTTTTCCTTCCTTCCTTCCTTCCTTCCTTCCTTTCTCCCTCTCCTTCCATCTTTTCTTTCTTTCTTCCTTTCCTTTCTCCTTCCTTCCCTTTCATACCCTTCTCCTTCCTTCCTTTTCTCCCTTTTCCATCTTACTCCCTTCCCTCTCCTTCCATCTTTCTCCTTCCTTTCTTCCCTTTCTCTCCTTCCATATTTTGCCCTTCTTCCTATCCTCCCTCCCCTCCCTCCTTCCCTTTCTTATCCTTTTCTCCCTCTTTCCATCTTTCCTCTCCTTCTCCTTCCCTCCCTCCCTCTCCACCTTTCTTCCTTTTTCTCCTCCCTTCCTTTTCTCTCTCCGTTACCCTTGTGCTTCCATCCATTTTTTTCTTCCATCCTTCCTTCTTTCCCTCCCTACTTCCCTTTCTCTCTTCTCCATCTTTCCCATTCCTTCCTTTCTTTTCTCCTCCCTTCCCTTTCTCTTTCCTTCCTTCCTTCCTCCCTCCCTCTTCACTTTTTCAATCTCCTTCCTCCCATTCTTATTCCTTCCTTCCCTTCCTTCCTCTTCTCCCTCTCCTTCCTCCCTCCCTCCCATTTGGTGTTCCCCATCACCAGCTACGGCGTGGGGGGATTCCAGTGGCTCACCTCCCCTTCTAGGCCAGCTAAAATCCTTGTCTCCAGCCCTGGATATTTGGAACCTGTTCCGGCATTTGTCCATGGTTGGTTTTGTCCTTGACATATGACCATAATTGACCCTTGTATTTCAGCCGGCATCTTCTGACCCGTTTTACAACCCTGGTTGTTGGCAATCATTAAGGAGATCCGTTGCTTGCTATGGGCCCCTTTTTTCTTCGTTTGCAGGAATAATAATAATAATAATAATAATAATAATAATAATAATAATAATATATTAGATTTGTATGCCGCCCCTCTCCGAAGACCAATCTAATACAGTGGTACCTCGAGATACGAGTTTAATTCGTTCCGGACCTGGGCTCTTAAGTCGAGCAGCTCTTATCTCGAACGACTTTTCCCCATAGGAATTAATGTAAATAATTTTAATTGGTTCCAGCCCTCAAAAAACTCACAAAGTTAGTCTAAATTATGCAGAAAGACATGTTTTTAATGAAGAAATGTACATGTACATATAAATGAATAATGAAGTTTCTTTCACTTAACTTGTAAACTTTCTTAAACTTTTAAATTTACATATGTTCAACTTCTCTGCCACCCAATCCTGTAGGACAGAGGTCCCCAACCCTTTTTGCACCAGGGACCGGCTTTAAGCGATCAAGAGAGGAATGGGTGAATGAATGGACGGAGGGTGGGAAGGAAGGAAGGAAAGAGGGAAGGGACAGGAACAGAGGAAGGAAGCAAGGAAACTTATGAAAGGGGAGAGTAAGAGAGGAATGAGTGAAGGGAGGGAGGGAGGGAAGAAGGTGGGAAGGAGAAAGAAAAGAAGAAATAGAGGAAGGGAAGGTAAAAGAGAGAAAGAAAAAGAGCAAGAAAGAAAGCTGCAAGCACCCCCCCGAGCCCCCCAGGCCGGCTGCAACCTTTTAAAACACGCGCGCCGCTTCGCAGCTGTCTCCTGAAGCCGAACGCGGAAGTTAGCGTTTGGCTTCAGGAGACAGCTCCTTGGCGCTTGTATCTCGAATTTGGGCTTGTAAGTAGAACAAAAATATCTCTCCCCTCCCAGCTCTTATCTCGAGTTGCTCTTAAGTAGAGCAGCTCTTATGTCGGGGTTCCACTGTATTAAAAAGAAGCATATAAAAACACTATTATATTTAAAACCAAACAACACATACATACCAAACATAAAATATAAAAAGCCTGGGGGAAAGGTGTCTCAACTCCCCTATGCCTGGCGGTATAGGTGGGTCTTGAGGAGTTTATGAAACTGGAAGCTATTGTTGGTTTCCATGAAAATAAACACTATCATAAATTGTGTTCACATGATCGCAGATTTCTACAAACAGATCACGGAATAAATATATAAATTGAATAAAAAAATAATCCTGGAAATGTAATAAATGTAATAAATACAAATAAATGCCTGAGTTAAATTTTCGGGTCAGAACTTTAACCTGGGGTCACAAGTCCCGTTTTTCGGTGATTGTAACTTCAAATGGTCACTAAGCAAACTGTTTGATATCAAGAACTCCTTTGATTTTGCTTTATTTTACCTTTTTAAAAAAACCCTCAAAAAAGCAATTTCTTTGTGCCTGAACGGGCTCATTGCAGGGCCTTCATTATTCAGACTTTCTCCCTTTCAGTATTTTTGTCTCCATGAGGACTAGCATGCTGCGTAAAATTGCAGTGGGCTAATTGAGCATTGGGTTTTTTCCTGTCTGCAGCGGTACAGGGCTTCCCGGGTCCAAGCCTCGCCCGGACACACAGAGGAGACCCCCTTGCAGCTGACCGACCCCCAACCTCCCTCCGCAACCAAAAGGCACGATGTAGAAGAAGCCGTTCCTGGATCCAAGAGAATCCCGCCACCCCCTTGCGAGTCCCCCGAGGTAATCCGGACGTGCTCAGGATACTTCGAATCGGAGGATATCTGCGGAGTCCTGGTCATCGACGAGAGAAGCGAGCCCTCCTCTCCGAGGAGCGTCAGCTCCGTGGGGCAGGACCCCAAAGTGTCAGGGGAGGGGGACGGACTGCGCCCCCAGGGAGAACAACCCAGCCTGGATATTCAGCAAAAGCTGGCTGCGGATTCTGCATCAACGGAGCCAGGGGAAGCCCAGCCGAGCAGAGGTCTGGCTACACAGGATGGGGCGCCTTCCACGCCGGCAGAAGGGGAGGCCGTCTCTACCCCCAGGCGGTCCAGCCGGCGCAGGGCGAGATGAGAGCGAAGGCGAAACTATCCCCCCCCCCCCTCTGTAGTTTTTCCCCATTCCCCCCCCCCCTCCCTTCACCTTCCAACTTTTAGCAAAAAGAGAAACGTTCTAGTTTTCCTAGTTGGTTGTTTTGCAAATAAAATTTAAAAAACCCTCCACGCATCGGTTTTTTTCTATCTTCAACGCAGGGCTTACGGTACCGTAATCTTTTGAAAGAAAGAGAGAGAGAGAAGGAAGTAAAGGAGAAAGAGAATAAGATGAAAAGAAAGGAAAGAAGAAAGGGGAAAGGAAGGAGGGAAGGGAAAGGAAAAAAAGGTAAGAAAGGAAAGAAGAGAGAAAGAAAAAGAAGGGAAAGGAAAGGAAAGGAAGAAAGGGAAAGAAAAAAGGAAGGAAGGAAGAAAAGAAAGAGGAAAGAAAAGAAAAAATGGAAAGGAGACAGAGAAAAAGAAAGAAAAAGAGAGGAAGAAGAACTTTAAAACACGATGAAAAATCTGAGACATCTTGTACACTGTTCCATTGTTTAATGATCAATGACCAGGTTCGGCTGATGATCTAAGTTAATTGCAAGAAAATATTTTCCAGGGTTTGTGCAACAGGCTCAGCTGGGAGCGGTAAGCCATGAAACTTAGCTTGTTTTGCCCCTGAATTTTGGTCTTATCAATCAGACTTATTCTGGTTTAAACTAAGCCAAACTAATTTTAGAAGAGCTGTGCATGCGTGTGTTTGTGTACATACACATACAGTTTATATAGTAGATAATGTCTATTTTTGTATGCCTGTGTGTAATATGTTTGTACACATATGGCATATATACATAGAATTAAATATTATATTTTATTTAGAGGGAAATTGTCTCTCTTCGAGGCAAGGAGAGGCCAGGCACCCAAACCCTAACCCTTGATGTGAGTGACATCAAGTTGGTCACCTTTAAGCCAGTCACATGACCTTTAGCTACCCGCCAGTCACATGACCATCAAGCCACTCCCACCTGGCCACATGGCTGGCAAGCCACACCCCCAAAATAAGCCACGCCTACAGTACAGTAGTAAACATTTTTGCAGCCCTTAGTCGCATCGGGATGTTTTTTTTTTACCAGTGCCATAACTTAAAACTGGTCACTAAATGAAATTTAAATCAAACATAACGCACTCCGTTACCTCTCCTTGTGACAATTCTCACAACCGTGCCCATTTATTTATTATTTATTTTACATCTTGCTTAGAAACACAAGATTTGCAGTAGAGAGAATCTCCCAATTCTCAACCATGTGATTCTGGGATTATTTTTTCTAAAGCCGGATTTAAGAGAATCTGCCAGCGCTGTGTGACCTGCTAACCTCATCATCGGCCAGAAAGCTACAACCTTTAAAAAAAAAAAAAAAGTCTCAAAAATTGGGTTTTTGACCCTTTTTAAGAATCTGGCTGGGCTTTCCCAGGTTTCCCATCCTGGCTTGGCTGTTGCTGCTGCTGTTGAAACTCCAGACGAGTTTGCCGGTTCGATTCCAGCAGCTCCTTCAGCTGGGTGTTCAGGTGATCGTTTTTCTCCTCCAAATGATCCAGGCAAGAATTGATCTGGTCCAGCATGAGGTTGATGGCAGCGTATTCTGTTTCGGGAGGGAAGGCAAAAATTAAGTGCTTTCAAATTCTGTATTTTTCGGAGTATAAGACGCATCGGAGGGGAAGAGCCTTCTCTGTGGCGACCCCGACTCTCTGGAACCAGCTCCCCCCGGAGATTAGAACTGCCCCCACCCTCCTTGCCTTCCGTAAACTCCTTAAAACTCACCTCTGCCGTCAGGCATGGGGGGAATTGAGGCATTCCCCCCTTCCCCGGGCCTATACAATTTATGTATGATATGTCTGTGTGAATGTGTGGTTTAATAATGGGGTTCTTTAATTTTTAAAAAATTTATTAGATTTGTTGCAAATTTTTCTATTGTATGTTGTGAGCTGCCATAAGTCTACGGAGAGGGGCGGCATACAAATCAAATCAAATAAATAAATAAATAGTAAAAAGATGCACCTTAGTTTTGGGGGAGAAAAATATCTGTTGAGCATCTGGCTAGCATCCTTGGTCTGGTCAGTTTCAGCACTTTATTTTATCCCCTGGTTTGGGCTTTTAAAAAAAACTTTATTTGGAGAGAGTAACAATGAAAAAGCTTGCAAGCCAGTAAGAGCTGGGAACATTGCCAGCAAATAGCCCGAAGCTGGATAATCCTATTTTATATGGCCGCCCATCTGGCAGAAAAAAAGATGGATCAGAGATGCTTTCCCGGCTGGTCACCTGGATCTACTGGTTTTTTATCTGTAAGGATCACCATACGATTTCCCTCCCAAGGCTCCTTCCCAAAACAGCCCCCTCGCCTACGGCTTGATCCCCAGCCATCCTGGGTGGGGGGAGAAGAAAGCAAAGGACAATCCCCCCCCAGAGAAGGATCCACTGGGGGATCTCCTTCCCTTGCACAGGGATCTCAAGCTTACCTGCCTCCCCGAAGCCCCCCTCCTCCTCCTCTTCCTCGCCGCCCCTCCCCAGATGGGGCTGCGGCTCCCCGTTCGGCCCTGACATCCCGGCTTGGCAAAGCGCCAGCTAAGCCCCGCCCACCGGATGGAACGCGGAGACCATGCCGGGTCACGCCCCTATTTCCTGGATTCAGACCACGCCCCCTGGGCCCAGGGTTGTTTTTTTTTTCAAACCACCCTAGATATTACTAATCGTGCCTATTTAATCCAATAATAGGATTGGATTATAAATTAATGCAATTAAGGCATGGCTGCCTTTAAGGCCAAATTGATTCACTGATTCAGCATTTCATGCAGCATTGCTTCAATTGCATGCATAATCATTGATGATGCAGAAGAATGAATGGATTTTAATTGGGGGAGGGAAAGGGGGAGTTAATTGAGGGAGGAAGCACCCAGCAAACAAAATATTTATTCCCCTTCCCCCTTTGAAATGAATGATCATCAATGACCTTTTTTTAAAGGGGCGGTGAGATTAGAATAGCAACTGACCTCCGAAGGTCAGTGCCTGCGCCTTTAAGAAACCCCGCCTTTCGTTTGCGTTAAAGTTTATGGTTCCTAGGCAGGCCGCCGGTCTGAAAGGGAGGCGGGCGGGAGAGGCGATTTACATCTACGCTGCAGAGGGAAGAATAAAAATAATATATATATATTTTTGGCAATCATTTTATTTTCCCAGAAAGGGCAAAATCGAGGGGGGGAGGCGGGCTTTTCTTCCTTCGAGGCCTCCTCCTTGTCAACCCGCTCACTCGGCCTCGGTGCAAGCCTCAATCCCGCAAGCAGGCCGCATTCACACAGACCGCACACCCGTGCAAAACGGGGAAGCGTCGCTTGAGCGAAGGGAGGGGGCTATTTGCAGAGCAGGCTTCGCAATACACCGAAGTAATAAAAATAAAAATAAAACCGGGAGCAAAGGATCGATCCCTCCGGAGCAAGAACGTCAGGATGCAAACGCGTGTCGGCATGCAAACGCGTGTCAGGATGCAAACCCCAAGCCGCGTGCATCTGGCGGGGGGGAAAGGGATTGGTTCACCGCCCCGGAGGTTACGCTCGTTGCAAAGCCGCCCGCCTTACCCACCCACCCCGGCAGGGTTTCCCCTGGCGCCCGCCCGCCTCCGATTTCGCAAAAGGCGAAGATGGCGTTGGCGCGGGTTGCATGCAACGGCTGGGCCGGCCTGGGGAGAAGCGCGTGGCGGCCGCCCCGGGCCGGCTTCTTCTCCTCCTCCTCCTCCTCCGGCGGCCCTGGGAGAGGCTGGAGCTGGCCTCCCTCCAGGGTCTTATTGGGGGCCGCCTTCGCCCTGGGGGCCGCGGTGGGCACCGGCCGGACTCTGCACCGCCGCTTCCGAGCCCAGGAACAGCTGGCCCAACAGCACCGGGACGGGGTAAGAAGCGAGGAAGAGGAAGGAGGGGATGCCAGATGTGCAAACCTTACCTATCTGGGGGATTGCAACTCCCATGGGGCGCATCGGGGGGGGGGGGCTAGGTACTTGGGAAGAGGGAGAATTGCGGGGTTAACCTTGCAACCTCAGGATAACCCCTCAAAAAAAAAAAAAGCAATCGCCCCTAAGGTACCGTTTGAATTTTAATTTAATTTAATTTTTTCCCCTTAGCTTTGCCACAAGGGTTCACTCTCAGAGCGGTCCCTTTAAAGCTGCCTGGACTTCAACTCCCAGAATTCCCCAGGCAGGCAGACGGGTGGATGAATTCTGGGAGTTGAAGTCCACAGAGCTTTAAATGGTCGTAGCAAGAAACTCTTTGCATGCCAGCTAAGCAGCCTTTGCAGCATTTTGCAAAAACAGAGAAGTTGTCAAAAGGGTTTTTTAGGTTGGAATAGGGAAGGAGCATCCCTCTCTGCCCTCTTCCTCTCCTTTTCTCCCTCCCTCCCTCTTTCTCTCTCTTTCTCCCTCTCCCTCTTTGTCTCTTTCTCTCTCCCCTTCTTTCTCTCCCTCTATCTCTCTTTCTCTCTCTCCCTCCCGCTCTGTCTCTCTTTGTTTCTCTTTTTCCCTCTCTTTCTCTGTGTCTCTCTCCCTCTCTCTTTCTCTGTCCCTCCCTCTGTGTGTGTTTGTGTTTTCCCTGGTTTATCTGTTTTATTCCCGGAAAGTAATTGCCAGCAAATAGCCCGAAGCTGGTTAGATCTTGAATTCCTTTCTAGATCCTGCCGGACAGCCATCTCCATTTGACGCTCTACCAGTATAAAACCTGTCCGTTCTGCAGCAAAGTCCGAGCTTTCCTGGATTATCACCGGCTGCCATATGACATTGTGGAGGTGAATCCGGTCATGCGGAAAGAAATCAAATTTTCCTCCTATAGAAAAGTCCCCATTCTCCTCATCGATATGGAGAGTGGTCTGGTGAGTTTCCAAGTTGGCCAAAACAAGGGACTGCTTTGTCTATGTTGTATTTATTTACTTCTCCCTGATTTGATTTGGCTTCCAATTTTACATAGTTTGAATAAATATGATTACAGTATCGATTTTAGTTTCTTCTCCCACCGCCCACCTACCCGACAGAGGCAAATGTATTGTGTGTGTGGGGCGGGCTGCCCTTTTTCAGACTATAAGAAGAATCTAGCTTTTGGGAATCCTCAATCTGAGTATTGCATTGGCAGTTCTGTGTTAGCAAAAACTTCAGAAGAGAAGGATTTAGGGGTAGTGATTTCCGACAGTCTCAAAATGGGTGAGCAGTGTGGTCGGGCGGTAGGAAAAGCAAATAGGATGCTTGGCTGCATAGCTAGAGGTATAACAAGCAGGAAGAGGGAGATTGTGATCCCCTTATATAGAGCGCTGGTGAGACCACATTTGGAATACTGTGTTCAGTTCTGGAGACCTCACCTACAAAAAGATATTGACAAAATGGAACGGATCCAAAGACGGGCTACAAGAATGGTGGAAGGTCTTAAGCATAAAACGTATCAGGAAAGACTTCATGAACTCAATCTGTATAGTCTGGAGGACAGAAGGAAAAGGGGGGACATGATCAAAACGTTTAAATATGTTAAAGGGTTAAATAAGGTTCAGGAGGGAAGTGTTTTTAATAGGAAAGTGAACACAAGAACAAGGGGACACAATCTGAAGTTAGTTGGGGGAAAGATCAAAAGCAACGTGAGAAAATATTATTTCACTGAAAGAGTAGTAGATCTTTGGAACAAACTTCCAGCAGACGTGGTTGATAAATCCACAGTAACTGAATTTAAACATACCTGAGATAAACATATATCCATTGTAAGATAAAATACAGGAAATAGTATAAGGGCAGACTAGATGGACCATGAGGTCTTTTTCTGCCGTCAGTCTTCTATGTTTCTATGGGAAGGAAAATAAGGGAGGAACAAGCCTCCTTCCGCTTCCTAGCAATTTGCCTCCTAGCAGCAAAGAGGTAACAGTGATCCTCGTCACCTGGAATGGGCCTAAAACGGGATATATGGGGGCCAAGAATGGACCATGTGGAGAGTAAGAGTGGGGCGTCAAAAACGCTCTCTACGTGGGGCTACCTTTGAAAAGTGTTCGGAAACTTCAGATCATGCAGAATGCGGCTGCGAGATCCACCATGGGGCTTCCCAGATTCGCCCACGTTTCTACAACACTCCGTGGCCTGCACTGGCTGCCGATCAGTTTCCGGTCACAATTCAAAGTGTTGGTAATGATCTTTAAAGCCCTACATGGCATTGGACCAGAATACCTCCGGAACCGCCTTCTACCGCACGAATCCCAGCGGCCGATAAGGTCCCACAGAATTGGCCTTCTCCGGGTCCCGTCGACCAAACAATGTCATTTGGCGGGCCCCAGGGAAAGAGCCTTCTCTGTGGCGGCCCCGGCCCTCTGGAATCAACTCCCCCCGGAGATTAGAACGGCCCTCATCCTCCTTGTCTTTCACAAATTACTCAAGACCCACCTATATCGCCAGGCATGGGGGAACTAAGACATCTCCCCCAGGCTTTTATATTTTATATTTGGTATGTATGTGTTGTATGGTTTTAATTGCTGGGGTTTTATATATCTTTTCTTTTAATATTAGATTTGTTTCACTGTTATATTGTTTTTATTATTGTTGTGAGCCGCCCCGAGTCTTCGGAGAGGGGCGGCATACAAATCTAATAAATAATAATAATAATAATAATAATAATAATAATAATAATTATTATTATTATTATTATTACTACTACTACTACAACTACTACTACTACTACTACTACTACTATTGAAGAAGCCGAAAACGGATCGTGCGAAGGCTGAAAAACGGATCGTGCGAAGGCGATCCCCACAATCTGGAACAGCTGATCGGCGGTATTCCAGGAGGCAAACCCAACCGCCAATCAGCTGTTCATGCTAAATCAGGCTGTGCTGAAGCTGATCAGGCTAGTTGCCACAAGGAGGCAAATTGCTGGGAGGCAGAGGCCGAAAGGTGAGGGTTGGAGGGTCGGCAGGACAAGAGAAAAGCAGAAGGGAGAGTGAAAAAGAGAAAAAGAAAGAAAAAGAAGGGAGATAACGAAGAGAAGAAAGATAGGATAGGTGATAGAAGGGGGGAGAGTGAGAGAAGGGATGATTGAAAGCATAAAGCGATAAAGGGATACGGGGGGAAGATTGGAATAAGAGAGACTTTCTAGCCATTTGGCTAGTATCGCAGATGGTTACGGTGTCTGTTTCAATGGTGTATTTGGGATATTATTTCCCATCTTAAAAAGTTTATTTCCGTTTTGTATTGAGGGTCGTTAGTTCTGGTCTTTAACTGTTGTATGCAGGCTTTATAAGTTATTTGTTACAGTGTTTGTATTTGTTTGTATTTTATCTTTCAATGAGGATTGATTTGTTGAAATGTTATACATGTATTGTGTAATTTTGGTAAGAATTTTTTTTTTGGTCTTAGCCATTTATACCACTTGTCCCAGGCTTGGTAGAAGTCTGTGTCATTTCTATCTTGTAATTCCAAGGTCGATTTGGACATTGCGGCATATTCCATGGTTTTAATCAAGAGCTTTAGTATGGTTGGAGTTCCTTTTTGTTTCCAATGTTGCACGTATGTGGTCCTTGCAGCAGTTATAATAGGTAGTGTATAATATAAAAGTCATTTTTCTCGAAATTCTCTTTTTTTTGTCTCCCCCAGCAACTGAACGATTCTTCTGTGATCATCAGCACCATCAAAAGCTACCTGATCTCCAGGTAAAATATAATTTTTTCCTGCCTTTCTTTAGGGCAGAGGTCTTCAAACTTGGCAACTTTTAAGACTTGTGGACTGACTCCCAGAATCCTCCAGCCAGCATAGCTTGGAAAATTCTGGAAGTTGAAAGTCCCACAAGTCTTTAAAGTTGGCCAAGTTTGGGGACACTCTTGTTTTAGGGAGAGGAAGAAAATTAATAATAATAATAATAGCAGTGGAAGTGATGTGCCGGTGCCGGAGGCTGTTGGGGCCTGGATGGGTGTCAACAAACTCAAACTCAACCCAGACAAGACAGAGTGGCTGTGGGTCTTGCCTCCCAAGGACAATTCCATCTGTTCGTCCATTACCCTGGGGGGAGAATCATTGACCCCCTAAGAGAGGGTTCGCAACTTGGGCGTCCTCCTCGATCCACAGCTCACATTAGAGAAATATCTTTCAGCTGTGGCGAGGGGGGCGTTCGCCCAGATTTGCCTGGTGCATCAGTTGCGACCCTATTTGGACCGGGAGTCACTGCTCACAGTCACTCATGCCCTTATCACCTCGAGGCTTGACTACTGTAACGCTCTCTACATGGGGCTACCTTTGAAAAGTGTTCGGAAACTTCAGATCGTGCAGAATGCAGCTGCGAGAGCAACCATGGGCTTCCCTAAGTATGCCCATGTTACACCAACACTCCGCAGTCTGCATTGGTTGCCAATCAGTTTCCGGTCACAATTCAAAGTGTTGGTTATGAACTATAAAGCCCTTCATGGCATCAGACCAGAATACCTCCAGGACTGCCTTCTGCCGCACGAATCCCAGCAACCAGTTAGGACCCACAGAGTTGGCGTTCTCCAGGTCCCGTCGACTAAACAATATCGTTTGGCGGGTCCCAGGGGAAGAGCCTTCTCTGTGGCAGCCCCGACTCTCTGGAAGCAACCCCCCCAGAGATCAGAATCGCCCCCACCCTCCTTGCCTTTCGTAAACTCCTTAAAACCCACCTCTGTCGTCAGGCATGGGGGAACTGAGATAACTTCCCCAGGCCTATATTGTTTATGTATGGTATGTTGTGTGCATGTTTTTTAAATTATGGGTTTTTAGTTTTAATTATTAGATTTGTAGTGTATATTGTTTTTCGATTACTGCTGTGAGCCGCCCCGAGTCTAATAAATAAAATAAATAAATATATACAATAATAATTTATTAGATTTGTATGCCGCCCCTCTCCTAAGACTCCATTGTTCCATTCTTCTCCTCTTCTTCTCTTTCCTGTCGAATGAGTTGAGGTCTTTTCACGTTGAGAGGTTTTAAGGAGTTTTGGCAACTCTTTAGACCTGTTTCCTGGCCTCGCAGTTGGTATTCCAGAAAATAAGAAGTTTGCAGGAAGTGGTGAAAGAACAGTGAAACTTGGAAACTTTTTGGCCCATTAATCCTCTTTTCTCTTCAGCTGGTTGCATATCTGGGTTTATGGGGTTCAGCGCCACTTTTAATGCTATTTTAATGTTGGTTCGTTTTAATCTTTTGACTGCTTTTCACTTGTTTCCACGTTAAATTTATGTTTCACCAACAAAGAAATAAAGGGAGACTAGTGTAGACCTATTTCAAGCTAATTTGTAACCTGCCCAGAGTTATCTTGTAGGGAAGATGGGTGGCAAAGAAATATAATAAATTAAAATAAAATAAACTGGTGTCTCTGGACAAATTTGCTCCTTTATTTTACTTTATATTTTATTTTATATTATATTATACACAGCTCAAAAATAAATAAAGGGAGCACTCAAAGAACCCATCCTACATCTGAATGAATGAAATATTCTCATTGAATACTTTGTTCTGTACAAAGATGAATGTGCACAACAGTATGTGAAATGGATGGTCAATCAGTGTTGTTTCCTAAGTGGACAGTTTGATTTCACAGACGTTTGATTTACTTGGAGTTATATTGTGTTGTTTAAGGGTTCCCTTTATATATTTGAGCAGTGTATTTTACTTTATCATCTTAGTATATTATTTTTATTTTATTTTATTATTTTAACAATATAATTTAATTTAATAACATTTCATTTAACAATTAAATTTATGTAATATTTTTATTTGATATTCAATTGAATTCAATTTTTAATTGAATTGAATATTTTCACTGAGAGCTTCTGTACTGGAGGCAAATTCCTTGTGTGTCTAATCACCCTTGGCCAAATAACGTATTCTAATAATTCTTATGAAATTCATTCCCCACCTGAGTTGATCCTAGAATGCTGCGGTGGCCTAGAGATGAAGCTCACAATCACACCTCACAATCGGGAGGCTGTGTGTTTGATCCTAGGTAGAGGCAGATATTTCCTCTCTCTGGGCACAATGGGAATACAGTGTTCCCTCGCTTTTCGCGGGGGATGCGTTCCGAGACCGCCCGCGAAAGTCGAATTTCCGCAAAGTAGAGATGCGGAAGTAAATACACTATTTTTGGTTATGAACAGTATCACAAGCCATCCCTTAACACTTTAAACCCCTAAATTACCATTTCCCATTCCCTTAGCAACCATTTAGATTATTACTCACCATGTTTATTTATTAAAGTTTATTAAAAATATATATTTATTAAAGGCGGACGAAAGTTTGGCGATGACATATGACGTCATTGGGTGGGGAAAACCATGGTATAGGGAAAAAAACCCGCAAAGTATTTTTTAATTAATATTTTTGAAAAACCATGGTATAGACTTTTCGCGAAGTTTGAACCCGCGAAAATCGAGGGAACACTGTATATATCTGCTGAATAAAACTCCATATTGGCGACAGGAAGAGCAATGGGCCAGTAAACACTCAGTTTATTCAGTTGCCCAGATTCCATCCGCAGGGGATTACAGGGTCGTTAAAAGGGAGTGATCCATGTCGTATCCAGCGATTCTGGGCGGCTTACAACGTAACTGTTATTATGAAAGAAGGATTGAGCCAGCTTTGACTGGGACGTAATTCTCTTTTCTAGGAAGAGCTTGGAAGAAATTGCCTCTTACTACCCTTCCATAAAAGCCACCAATACTGAAGGGAAGGAAGTGACCGAGTTTGGGAACAAATATTGGTTGATGCTGAACAACAAGGAAGCGCTCTGCGTTTATCCTACCGAGGAAGCAAGGAAGTAAGTGGGTCTCGCTCGGAGGGTTGGGGGCAGGGGGCGAAGTTTGCAAAAATGGAATTTATGGAGAGAGGGAGGGTGCAAAAATCCGGAGGAACCCTAACCCAGGGGTCAAAAGCTACCAGTTTGGCCCAGTTTGCGTGTACCTGCCGGTCTTTCAGAGAACCAGTAGCGGTTGAAGTGCAAGGCTCCACCCACCCATCTGGATGTTGCCTTTTTTTTAACCCTCTGCACATACGTATAAGCACATATAATGGTGGTGCGCGCGAAGTGTGTGAGCAAAATGCAAATTATGCCCTTTTGAACTAGTAAGGAAGGTACCATATTTTTCAGAATATAAGATGCACGGGAGTATAAGATAAGGTCCCACCGATAAGGTCCCACAGAGTTGGCCTTCTCCGGGTCCCGTCAAACAAACAGTGTCATTTGGTGGGCCTTCTCTGTGGCGGCCCCGGCCCTCTGGAATCAACTCCCCCCGGAGATTAGAACGGCTCCCACCCTCCTTGTGTTTCGCAAATTACTCAAGACCCACCTATATTGCCATGCATGGGGGAATTGAGACATCTCCCCTAGGCTCTTATATTTTATGTTTTTGGTATGTATGTGTTGCATGGGTTTTAAATTGTTGGGGTTTTATATATTGTTCTCTTTTAATATGAGATTTGTTGCAATGTTATATGGTTTTTGATTATTGTTGTGAGCCGCCCCGAGTCTTCAAAGAGGGGCGGCATACAAATCTAATAAATAATAATAATAACAAGACACATCTTAGTTTTGGGGGATGAAAATAGAGGGGAAAATAGAAGTGATGTGCCGGTGCCTGGAGGCTGTTGGGGCCTGGATGGGTGTCAACAGACTCAAGCTCAACCTGGATAAGACGGAGTGGCTGTGGGTTTTGCCTCCCAAGGACAACTCCATCTGTCCGTCCATCACCCTGGGGGGGGGAATTATTGACCCCCTCAGAGAGGGTCCGCAACTTGGGCGTCCTCCTCGATCCACAGCTCACATTAGAAAAACATCGCTCAGCTGTGGCGAGGGGGGCGTTTGCCCAGGTTCGCCTGGTGCACCAGTTGCGGCCCTATCTGGACCGGGACTCATTGCTCACAGTCACTCATGCCCTCATCACCTCGAAGTTCGACTACTGTAATGCTCTCTACATAGGGCTACCTTTGAAAAGTGTTCGGAAACTTCAGATCGTGCAGAATGCAGCTGCGAGAGCAGTCATGGGCTTACCTAGGTATGCCCATGTTTTACCATCACTCCGCAGTCTGCATTGGCTGCCGATCAGTTTCCGGTCACAATTCAAAGTGTTGGTTATGACCTTTAAAGCCCTTCATGGCACTGGACCAGAATATCTCCGAGACCGCCTCCTGCCGCACGAATCCCAGCGACCGATTAGGTCCCACAGAGTGGGCCTTCTCCGGGTCCCGTCAACTAAACAATGTCGGTTGGCGGGCCCCAGGGGAAGAGCCTTCTCTGTGGCGGCACCGGCCCTCTGGAACCAACTCCCCCCGGAGATTAGAACTGCCCCTACTCTTCCTGCCTTCCGTAAACTCCTTAAAACCCACCTTTGCCGTCAGGCATGGGGAAACTGAAACATCTTCCCCTGGGCATGTCTAATTTATGTATGGTATGCTTGTGTGTATGTCTGTTAGTATATGGGGTCTTTTTTAAATCTTTAATATTTTAAATTGTCAGATTATTTATGATTTGTTTCCACGTGTTGTGAGCCGCCCCGAGTCTTCGGAGAGGGGCGGCATACAAATCTAAGTAATAAATAAATAATAATAAATAAATAAATAAATAAATAAATAAAAAACTACCTCCCAGGAATTCATCTGGCTAGCGTCCTTAGTCTGGTCAGCTTCAGCACATTATTTTATCCCCAAGTTAGGGCTGGAAAAAACCATATTCAGAGTGAGCAGCTGTGGAAAAAAGCCTGCAAATATTTAGGGATGGGAAGAAAAACACCTTCGGAGAGAGTAGCAATGAAAAAGCCAGCAAGATTGTTAGATCCTTGAAAAGGCTGGGGGGGAAAAGCTTGGAAAGAGTATAAGACACACCCAAATTTTCAGCCTTTTTTGTTAGGCAGGGTTTTGGAAAAGACTGGAGGGGGGGGGGTTCTCTCTCTTCTTGCTCCCTTCACCCACCCAAGGGGGTCTTCCTGGTTTTTTTCCCTCCAGGGAAGAAATGAAATGGCGGAAGTGGGTGGACGATCGGCTGGTCCATTTGATCTCGCCCAATGTTTACCGCACGCCCGGTGAAGCCCTGGCCTCCTTCGATTACATCGTACGAGAAGGAAAATTCGGGCTGGTGGAAGGTTTTTTCGCCAAATACGTGGGGGCGGCTGCCATGTTTTTCGTAAGCAAGAGGTTGAAGAAAAGGTGCGTGCTTCCTGTATATTTTTTTAAAAAAAATTCTCCACCATAATATGAAACAACACATAATTACAAACCCAATAGTAATGGTTATAATCATTCATATATAAAACTTTTCTTTTCTTGTTACTTATTCAATGGAGGCTCTTATCCAGTGTTCCCTCTAATTTTTTTTGGGTGGGGGGAAAAGTATAGGGGCTGAGCGGCAGTCCCTTCGGGACTGGGCGGCACAGAAATATTAAATAAATAAACAAACAAACAAATAAAAACCCCACCCTGTTTTGCCTCAGAGAATTTCAAAATAAAATACTGTACTGTGTGTCTATAACAGTGAGCTCATAATAGGGCAACTCTATCAATATCAAAATGCCACTTAAATAGTTGAGCTAGTTTCAAACTAGATTTTGATTTTCTTTCTCTCTTCCTTACTCCCATTCTTTTTCTTTCTCTTTTCCTTCCTCTCTTTTTTCTATCTGTTTCTCTCTCTTCCTCTCTCTCCCCTTCCCTCTCACTCTTTCCCTCTCGGCTTCTGGGCAGGTTTGAAAAACTCTGAGTTGATGATGATTTTTAAGTGAGCGATTGCTCACTGCTCAGCTTAGAGGGAACTATGCTCTTATCTCTCCTCAATTAAAAAAAATATTAACTTTATAGAATAGCATCAATTCTTGAATCACTAAATAAAAAATCTTTGAAATAGTATTACAATCTAGATAAAAGAGATTGTGTATTTACTTATTTATTTATTTATTTATTTGACTTCTATGCCGCCCAATCCCGAAGGACTCAGGGTGGCTTACAACAGTATAAAAAAGTACAGTTAACAATAAAAGAAGTTAAGTATAAGTTAAAATAATACTGCATTGGCATCCTTCAGTTTCGAAAGACCATGGTATCATGCTCTGGATTCCCCAGAGCATGAAGCCTGGGTAGGTTAGTGTTGTGGTTAGCTCTGGCCCAGCTCCTGCCCCAAGGACTGTGGATGTGGGGGAGACATCCACATGCCGCAGGCCTGTTTTGCCCCCAGTGGAATCTGCTGATGAAGGCTCCTCTGACCAAGAAGACATGAGTGACAGGGAGGAGGAGAGCGTGACAGACAGCTCAGAAGGAGATCAATTATCTCTCTCCTCCTTGGATTCAGAACAAGAGTTAATGATACAGCCACGCATGCGGAGAGCGATGCATAGGCAGCAACAATTGAGAGATTATTATCAAAGAAAATGAGGCCACCTGTGGTTGGGTGGGGCTGTGGTAATTAGTGAGGCTGCTATAAATAGCAGCCTGTGGGTTTGGCCATTGTGGAGGATTATCTGATCGTTGTGTTTTGTGCCTGCCTTGCTGACTTCGACCTTTGTGTGCTGATTTTTCCCCGCTTTGAAACTAAGCCAGAGCAAAGTGTGTTTCACTTTGTGAAAGAAGAAGGACTGTGAATTGCCTCACAGCTGCGAGCTAAGTATCACAGAACTGATAAGGGACTTGTACAAATTACCAGTTTGTTTGGAGACGAGTGCTCTGTGCTATACAAAAAGAGGGCTTAGTTCATTTGGATTTTCGGTATAAAGAACATTATTTTGAATTTTCAAACGTGTGTGTGTCAGACATTTGTATCTGAATTTTCGGGAGGAGTCTACCAGAGACCTCGACAGAACAGTTAGTATGGAGGATAGACCGTTACACAGAAACATAGAAGTTACCCAATATTCCATTGGAATATTTCAAATTAAAACAATAACCCCAGTTAAAACCCACAACTCAGCAATCCAATCAAAACATACATATCACTCAATACGATTTGGCCATGAAAGATGGCCCTCAGACCAGCCGGCAAAGCCAGGTCTTCGTAGCTTTTCGGAAGACCAGCAGGGTGGGAGCAGTATGGACATCGGACATTATATTAATGGTTACATTGATGTAATGTAACCTTTTATAGTAAGGTGGAGAAAAAGATTTTTTATTTAAGGTTGGTGCCTCCAGATGCTTCTGCATGCCCAGGTCGAAGTCTGGGAAGGTGTTCTGTGACACAATAACCCTGCAGAGCAGTAGGGTCTTAACTTGACTGCTTGAAGACCTGTGGACTTCAACTCCCAGAATTCCGCAGCCAGCCATTTTGAGAGTTGAAATCCATGGACCTTAAAGTGGCCAAGGTTGGACTCCCCAATATGGCCCCCAACCCAGTTCCTTCCCAAAATGTTTCCTTCCTTCCATGTTTCCTGGGGGATTCTGGGAGTTGAAGTCCACAGGTCTTAAAAGTAGCCTAAGTTGGATACCTTAATATAGCCCCTAACCCAGTCCTTCCCACGCTGGTTCCTTCCTTCCATGCTGCCTGGGGGATTCCTGGAGATGAAGTCCACAGGGCCTTAAGGTTGGACACTTGTAGCTAGAAGAATGGATCTCTCACCTGGAACTTTGCTTTCGATCCAGGCACCACATGCGAGACGATGTCCGGGAAGACTTGTACGAGGCGGTCAACGATTGGCTGAAGGCTGTTGGCAAGCACCGGAAGTTTATGGGAGGAGACCACCCTAACCTTGCCGATTTGGTAAGACGGTTGAGGCCATGGCTGATTAAAGCTGAGGGCATCTCAGGAGGGTGGAGGGGGGGTTCTTGGCACCCACAAACAGCGAGCCTGGTTCCTCTCTTTCGGAACATATGTCCTTTTCTTTGCCCAGGAAGTTTTTAAGCAGATGTTGAATAGCCATCTGTCAGAAGTAGTATAGGGTTTCCTGCCTAAGCAGGGGGTTGGACTAGAAGACCTCCAAGGTCCCTTCCAACTCTGTTGTTATTATTATTAAAAAGTGTTTTTAATAGGAAAGTGAACACAAGAACAAGGGGACACAATCTGAAGTTAGTTGGGGGAAAGATCAAAAGCAACATGAGAAAATATTATTTTAGTGAAAGAGTAGTAGATCCTTGGAACAAACTTCCAGCAGACGTGGTTGGTAAATCCACAGTAACTGAATTTAAACATGCCTGGGATAACACATACAGTGATACCTTGTCTTACAAACTTAATTGGTTCCGGGACGAGGTTCTTAAGGTGAAAAGTTTGTAAGACAAAACTATGTTTCCCATAGGAATCAATGGAAAAGCGATTAATGCGTGCAAGCCCAAAATTCACCCCTTTTGCCAGCCGAAGCGCCTGTTTTTGCACTGCTGGGATTTCCCTGAGGCTCCCCTCCATGGGAAACCCCACCTCCGGACTTCTGTGTTTTTGCGATGCTGCGATTTCACTGAGGCTCCCCTCGCTGGGAAACCCCACCTCTGGACTTCCGTTGCCAGTGAAGTGCCCATTTTTGCGCTGCTGGGATTCCCCTGCAGCATCACAAAAACACGGAAGTCCGGAGGTGGGGTTTCCCATGGAGGGGAGCCTCAGGGGAATCCCAGCAGCGCAAAAACGGGTGCTTCGGTGGTAACGGAAGTCCGGAGGCGGGGCATCCCAGCGGTGGCGGTGGGTTTGTAAGGTGAAAATAGTTTGTAAGAAGAGGCAAAAAAATCATAAACCCCAGGTTTGTATCTCGAAAAGTTTGTATGACGAGGCGTTTGTAAGACGAGGTATCACTGTAGATCCATCCTAAGATAAAATACAAAAAATAGTATAAGGGCAGACTAGATGGACCATGAGGTCTTTTTCGGCCGTCAGCCAAAGAAGCGGGAAGGTCTCCTCCCTTCTCGTTGTCCCTAATCCTGCCTGTAAATTCAGAGGTTTGTCCTGAATTCCAGGTTGCTTCTCTCCTTGTTTAGTTTCCCTCCGTAGTTTCTTGCCTTCTGGTGTTTCGGGAAATAAATTGACCCCCTCTTCTTTGGGGCAGCCCCTCCAATACTGGAAGACTGTGCCCACACGGTCCCTAGTCCTTCTTTTCATTTGAAAGCCCTTTTTACTTTTCCGAGAACGGTTCCATGCTTCACTGCTGATTTTCTTCTTGATATTTTTTTCCTCCCGCCACCCAGGCTGTCTTCGGAGTCCTAAGAGTTATGGAAGGCCTGGAGGCTTTTGGCGACATGATGGCGCATACCAAGATCGAGCCTTGGTACCAACGCGTGGAGGATGCCATCGGGCAGGGAGACGCAGCCAGCTTGACACGATGCTGAGTCTTGGGGCTGGGTGGGTGGGGTGATCAAGGTTTTGCCTTGCCTAGAAAAAGCTGTTTCGGTTTAAAAGCAATGTAGTTCTGCGCATTGGAGTGGAATAGAACTAAGTCACGGGGAGAATCCAAAGCAGCAGAATGGAGATACGAATATTTCGATTAGCGGTTAGAAGCGCCAATAGGAGGCTGTGTTCTTTGGACAATGGATTTTGGTGGTTAAAGCCAACTCTCTTCCTGGTCACTTTGAAAAACATGAAATTCAAGCCCGGATGGAAGGAAAAAAATGCTCGGATGTATATTATGAAACTGCTTTCACTCCAGGCAAGAAAACGTTTTGAATTGTCCTGAACTCTGCCTCGTTCGCGAGGTGGCTGAATTTAATTTTAGTACCAGCTTAGAAAAAGGAAATGCTCGTTTTTCGTGTTAGGTTTTAACGGTTATATATTTTTGGATGCCTGTCAAGTCAGGATTGACTTGCATTGGAGGCAGGTTTTCTCTTCAAATTGCAATTCCTTGGTTTTTATTTTTATTATTTTTAGAAGCCTCCAAGTTGCTTATAGGTGACAATTATAGGCACATACGATGCTTTTACAATGATATTACTGTACAGTTTTGAAGAGTGCAATAGTTTTTTGGGGGGGAGGAACAGCTCCTATTCTGATTGACATAAGAAATTGGCAGTAGATATTTGGGGGAAAGGATATAAGTCCCTTTCCTTAGAATTTTATGGAAAAACTCAAGATTTAGCTAAGCTTAAAAAGTGAGTTTCTGGTACAAATGCCAGAATACTTCAAGTCTGATCCCTGTGCACTATTCTTAGCCTATAAATTTATTGACCGTGGCTTGTGAAAAGTCAAGGGAACTTGTTCACGAATGAAATAACATGCCACGTTGATATAGCTCTGTTTAAGTGTTTTGGAAGAGGAGAATAGACCTATTTAAGATTTGGCCACTAAAAATGATTCTTATGAAATTAAATGCTATTTTTGATCAGAAGGATTTGCTAACCGAACAATTCCTATTGGTGGATTTAATGAAACCGTCCTGTGCTCAACCATCCCCTGCCTCAAAGCATAACATTTGAGAAGTAAATTGGGGTAAAATGAATGATTTCCTAGTGTATGAAATAACAAATATAGACTATTTTTGAGAAATATAGTGAGATAAAAGATTTCTCAAACCTTTGATTTTGAAGCAAAAACGATCCCTAAACTGGGTGTGTGATGTTCAGCTCAGGAGGCAAAACCTTCATAAAGTTCTTCCAGCTCAGGAGAGCAAAAAATTACAATAAAATGATGGGGTTTTTTTTGCTGCTGTATGGTTTTCCTACTGCAAAACATTGCTATGAAAATACCTAAAATAAGGTATGGAGCCAGATCCCATAAGGAGCTTTACGGGAGCGCTAAATGATGACAAAGAGCCTTTTATACAAGTTTGTGAACTCCTGGCCTGATCCAGAAATGATCCCCTTTTAAAATTGTTTTTCCTTCCTTAGGAAAAAAAAAATCCCAAGTGTTTTACTGGGTGAGTTCAGGGCAATGTGGGCAGAGGCAATTAGGCATGACAAACCTATGGCACAGGTACTACAGGTGGCACATGTAGCCATATCTGCTAGCACACGAGCCATTGCTCTATATTAGCTCCAAGGTGCATGTGTGTGCTAGCTAGCTGATTTTGGGCTCAGAGGTTCTGGGAGGCTATTTTTGCCTCCAGAGGCCCAGGGAAGCTGTTTTCACCCTCTCCAGGCATTGAATTATGGGTGTGGGCACTCATACATGCACAATAGTGTGCATGGATGCTCTTTCAGCACCGAGGGGGAAAAAAAGATTCACCATCACTGCTCTTACACCAAGGTAGGCAAAGGTGGCTCTTTTATGACTTGTGGACTTCAACTCCCAGAATTCCTGAGCCAATCATGCTAGCTCAGGAATTCTGGGAGTTGAAGTCCACAAGTCATAGAAGAGCCACTTTGGCCTACCCCTGCTCTACACCAAGCAAAGTTCTCCTTCTGGTCCTCCTAATAGCCAATGTTCTATAGCTATGTTCTAGGACTCCAGCTCCAAGCCTAAATTTAAACATGACGTTTCTTAAAGGTTTCTCCTTCTGGTCCTCCAGTGATCATCGCTCTCTTGTCCTGATTCTAAGGACTCCAGCACCAAGCCAGGGGCTGAATTAGTGCAGAGTTCCCTCTCTGGTCCTCCCAAGGACTTCTCCCTGGTCCTTTCAGTGTCTAGCACTTCTGCAGCTTAAATGCTGATAGTGACTTCTTGCCTTTCCTCAGGGACTGAATTTAGTGGTATCATTTTTCTTTCTTCCTTGGCATTGCTGCAGATGACCCACAAGTCTCCTCTTGGCCTTCCACTCAAGAACTTCCTCTTCTCCAAGTCCTCTTCTAAGCCTTCTGGTTTTCTACCTCTGCTGTCTTCAGAGTCTTCTAGCCTTCCTTCCTCTTCAGACTTCCAGCTCTTCTGAGGGGCAAAGTGGCTCCTGCTGGCAGCTGACCCCTTTATATACCCTCTCTTCCCCTCCCCAATAACCCCCCTCCTCCCTGCCAAGCCAGCACTTAAACCTAATTGGTGGCCCAGCTTCAGACTTCTCTCCCCCATTGGCTCTCTTATCCGGCAAGACTATTGGTCCTTGGGCCCGCCGAAAGACCAATACCCACGTGGTTTGCCTGAGGCCTCTTCCTATTGGTTGAAGGTGAAAGGTGTTGGACCCTCACGGTTGATATAAAAGGGCGGCCTTTCAACCTGGTACCTCAGAAATGGTTATTGGATTCTGGAGTATCTTATGTTAGGCCAAATGTGGGGGGCTTTTTTCAACTCAACTTTTTCTCTGAAGAGATTTTGCTTCTCATCCAAGAAGCTTCTTTGGCTCTAAGTTAGAGCTCTTGTCAATGATATGGGTTTATTGACTGAACCTTACTTAAAAATGACAAGCCATAAACCATAATTGGGGGCTACAGTGGGTTTCCCTGCCATGTCGAATTCAAAACATCACAATCAGGCTTGAAGTTAAAGCTGTGCACAGGTCCATTGTCAGCACCACCAAAGGAGCTGAGAGAGACATTGTAATTCTGATTAAATTCACCTTTATAAAGCCCTAATGAAGAACTGGCAAAGCAGCTTCCATGGGTTTAATTCTACATGCTTAACATGCACAAAGCCAAAAATAAAGGCCCAGCGAGCAATTTAAAGCCCTGGATGGAAAGGATCTGATACCAAAGATATAATGTTATCTTTTTATTTATTAAATTCATATACTGTCCATCTCACCATCCAAAGGAATTCTGGGTGGGTTTACAATATGGTCAAAAGAGATATAGAATAGAATTATTTATTGGCCAAGTGTGATTGGACACACAAGGAATTTGACTTTGGTGCATATGCTCTCAGTACACATAAAAGAAAATATACATTTGTCAAGAATCAGGAGGTACAACAATGATTGTCATAGGGGTCAAATAAGCAATGAGGAAACATTAATAAAAATCTTAAGGATACAAGCAACAAGTTACACTCATACAATCATAGGTGGGAGGAAATGGGTGATAGGAATGATGAGAAAAAACTAGCAATAGTAGTGCAGACTTAGTGTTGAGGGAATTATTCGTTTAGCAGAGTGATGGCGTTTGGGAAAAAAACCTTGTGTCTAGTTGTCTTGGTGTGCAGTGCTCTGTAGCGATGTTTTGAGGGTAGGAGTTGAAACAATTTATGTCCAGGATGCGAGGGGGTCAGTAAATATTTTCACAGGCCTCTTTTTGACTCGACATCTTGTTGTAAATCTGATTAAATTCACCCTTTACTGCAAAGCCATAATGAAGAACTGCCAAGGCCAGCTTCCATTTTTCTTTTTCGGGTTTAATTCTATGTTTAATATTGGTGAAGCCAAAAAAAAGAGGCTGAGAGCAATTTAAAGTCCTGGATGGAAAGGATCTGATACTGAAGATATAATGTTATATATTTTTATTTATTCATATACTGCCCATCTGGCCATCCAAAGAAATTCTGGGTTGGGCTTACAATATGGTCAAAACAGGTCTTTTAAAAAAGCATGTTCCATATTTTATTTTTACTCTTTATTTTATTATTAAAAGTTGGTACCTCGCGGGTCATCTAGTCTAACCCCAGCCCAAGCAGGAGACGCTTCAGGGCCCAGCATGAATGAAATCCAATCCGAATACAATCCAAACAGATGCATCCAGACCCAGTTTACCCCGTGAGCCTTTGATCTGTTCTAATGGAGCCGATTAGGGGACCATGGGAACTACCAAGCCCAGAAATGAAAACATGTACTTTTATTTCTCCCAATCCTACGGCCGTATTCCAGTTCCAGATTTTCCCCAGAGCCGTTAAATAACCGAGGCCTGTCAGTTTTTATTTCCCCCCCCCTCCTTCCCGCACGCCTTTCCGTTTCCCTGGCAACGGCGTCGCGGCGTCCTGTCTCTCCCCCTTCCTCGGACGCGCCTTGTGACGCCCCGCGCGGCGTCTCCCGGCAACAGAGGGCGGGACTAAGGAAGGGCAACAGCCGGGCGGCGGGGCTGCAGGCGCGGGCCAGCCGGAAGCCGAAGCGGTCACGAGGGCGCGCGGGCGGGCGCCGTTTGGCGTGGGGTTCAAACCGTCCAATGGGGGAGCGGCGGGCGGCGTCCCGGAGGCGGGGCCGGAAGTTGCTCTGCGGGTCGTGGAGCGGCGGCTGTTCGGCGGCGGGAGGAGCCTGCCGGTGCTACAGCAGCGGTAGCAGCGGCGGCTGCTACGGCGGCGGGGGAGGCGGCGGCGGCTTCTGGCCGCGGCCGCCCACGCCCAGGCTCCCGTGTCTCCATGGTAGCGTGGGCAGCTACCGCCGCCTTATCCACGGCTTCGAGGACGTGCTGAGGCGGAGGCTCCGCGGTCATCTCCGAAACTCACGGTGAGTGAAGCGCCCCCCCCCAGAGGAGGGTGTGGCTGAGGGAAGGGGGAAAGGAATGTCAGCGACGGCAAGCCGCGTGGGCCAAGCCCCTTCGCTCTCCTCGGGTAGGCTGCCCCTGCACTGGGAGGCTCTGCTTCCGCAGCTGAAGCCTATAGGAAGTTTCTCTACTCGATCTGACCAGGGATGACTTGATCGATCGACCTGATCTATCTATACCTCATCTCTTCTCTCTATCTATTGCTTAGTATCTGCCTAGTCTGTCTCTCTCTTATCGTGTACCTGTCTTCTATCTAATCTCTGTCTGCCTGCCTGCTTATCATCTATCTATCATTATCTATCCATCCATCCACCTGTCTGTCTGTCTTCTATCTCTATGTATGTATGTACCTATCTATCTATCTATCTATCTATCTATCTATCTATCTATCTATCTATCTATCTATCTATCATCTTGTCATCGAGCCCTCAGAGAGGGGCGGCATACAAATCTAATAAATTATTATTATTATTATTATTATTATTATTATTATTATTATTATTATTATTATTAGCCTTCTCTCTAATCTCTGTCATCTCTCTATCTATCTTGTACCTGTTTTATCTAATCTCTATCTGTGTCTATCATCTGTCTATTTATATCAATGATGCTTAACCTATGGCATGGGTGGCACGCAGAGCCATAACTACTGGCATGTGAACTGTTGCCCTAGCTCAGTTCAAATGTGCATGTGAGTGCTGGCCAGCTGTTTTTTGGCTCACACAGAGGCTCAGGGAGGGAGTTTTTGGCTTCTAAAGAGCCTCCAGGGGGATGCGGGAGAGTATTTTTACCCTCCACTGGCTTCAGGAAAGCCTTTGGAGCCTGGAGAGGGTGAAACATGAACCTACTGGGCCCGCCAGAAGTTGGGAAACAGGCCGTATCCGGCCTCCGGGGGGCAGGAGAAGCCTCCCCAGGCATACAATTATGGGTGTGGGCACTTGTGCATGCACGATAGTGCACGCCCACACTCTTTCAGCACGTGAGGAAAAAAAGGTTGGCCATCACTCATCTATATCTATCTGTCTGTCTTCTATATCTATCTACTATATATAGCATCTGTCTATCTGCCTACCTATCTATCATTTATCATGTATATGTACATACATCTCTGTATAATCTATCATCTATCTACTTATTTACCTATATAAAATCTATTTCATCTACCTACCTAATCTGTCTATCATGTCTATTTACCATGTCTCTCTATCATAACCTCTGTCTGTCAATTACCTATCATCTTGTATCTGTCTTCTATCTAATCTCTGTCTATCCTCGCTCTCTCTTATCTATAGATAGATGATAGACAGAGATTAGATAGAAGAGAGATACAAGATGTGATAGATAGATCTATCTTGTCTGTCTGTCTGTCTGTCTATCTATCTATCTATCTATCTATCTATCTATCTATCTATCTATCTATCTATCTAGTCTTGTATCTGTCTTCTATCTAATTTCTGTCTGTCTATCATCCATCCATCCATCTATCATCAATTCACCGGTATCTATTATCTTGTATCTGTCTTCTATCTAATCTCTCTATATGTACTCTCCTCCCCCCCCCCCCCCCCAATCTACGGTACCTATTATCTTGTATCTGCCTTCTGTCTACTCTGAACATCATTTACCTACATCTACCTGTTGGCTATCTAATATCTTGTAATTGTCTTCTATCTAATCTGTATATCACTTATGTATCTGTAATATCTTCTATCTGTTTTATCTCATCGCTATCTTGTATCTGTCTTCTATCTAATCTCCGTGTCTGTCAATATATCTATCCATCTATCTTTTCTTTAAAATATATAAATTTGATTAGATTTAAAAACAACATAGAAAAACAATACAACTAACATCACAAAGAAAACACACACACAACATAACTGCTGTCTATAGTGACAGCTAAACTATAAACCCTTATTTCCATTGATTTATAAATTAATCTTGCAGTGCTAAATATCAACAAAAAATTTTTTTGAACAATGGATAGTTTGCAAAATATTATTCCTAATCCTAATTCCATAGTTTTTCCTCACAATTATACATTATATTTATTCTTTTAATTCCTTAATTAAAACGGCTGGCTGGGGAATTCTGGGAGTTGAAGTCCAAATATCTTCAAGTTGCTAAGGTTGGGAAACACTGTTCTAGCTAGCTAGCTAGCTAGCTAATATCTTAGTTATATCTACATTTATTTATTTCTTAAATTTATTGGCTGTCAATCTGTGTGTTTTATAATCCTAAAAAAAATAAAAATTCTATACATATATGTGAAAACATGTTAAAACTAAGAGATTGGGCGACATAGAAGTCAAATAAATAAATAATAAATAAATAAATAATTTGTTAACTATTTCAAAGCCAGGATGATCCCCCCCCCCCCCCCCAAAAAAAATCTGTGGGATGGGTGTGCACTTGAAATAGAACTACAGGTAATCCTCGATTTATGGCCACAATTGAGCCCAAAACTTCTGTTGATAAGTAAGACAGCAGTTAAGTCAGTTTTGATCAGTCTTAACGATCAATGCTGCCACTGTTGTTAAGTGAACTGATGCAGTTGTTAGTAACTCAGTTAATTGAATTTGGCTTCTCTATTGACCTTGTCAGAAGGTCACAAAAGAGGATCACATGACACTGTGATCCATCCTAAATATAAGGCAGTTAAGATGGCGCAGCAGGTAGAGCGCAGTACTGCAGGCCACTAAAGCTGACTGCTAGATCTGCAGGTCAGCGGTTCAAATCTCATCACCGGCTCAAGGTCGACTCAGCCTTCCATCCTTCTGAGGTGGGTCAAGTGAGGATCCGGATTGTGGGGGCAATAGGCTGGCTCTGTTAAAAAGTGCTATTGCTAACATGTTGTAAGCCGCCCTGAGTCTAAGTCTAAAAAACTCGAATAAATAAATAAATTTTGATCACAAGGTTGTGGGGCTGCTGCAATGTGGGGAGTCATACGTTGCTTTTTTCAGTGTCGTTAACCACAGACAGTTACTAAATGAGGCAGTGTAAAATCGACTCCCTGAAAACATTGCAAATTAAAAACTCTCAGAAAGAAATTTAAAAAGCTCTGTTAGGTGGTTTCTGGCCAGGAAATACTGAATTTCCTTGAAAAGCGCTAACTTCTCTCCCCCCACCCCCCCACCCCTTTGCTTCTAGATTGTCACCATCGATCAAGAGTGGAATAATCGTCTCAACCCAGAAACCCTGCACCCAAGAAAACGACGCGCCAACTGTAGGTTGCCACACCCGCCAGGTCTCCTATGAAATCCCTTTGGATATAACTTGACAGAACCGCACTAAACGCTTCCTTTTATATATAAGGGAGACTAGGATGGTCCCATTTCGGCCTTGTTCTGGCCTCATCAGCTAGCCACACCCTTTCCTTTACTGGGATTCGATCTGGTGAACTCTGCCTTGTAAAGCAGAGAACTAGCAGTTAGAGCTATCAGATCAGAACCCTTCCAGCCCTTCAGCTCATATATATATATATGCACATGTTTTTTTGCTGAATTTGAAAATTAAGGGAGACTAGGATAGATCTATTTTGGCCTTATTTTGGCCTCATCAGCTAGCCATACCCACTGGAGCTTGAACCTGCAACCTTTGCCTTATAAGGCAGAGAATTATCCTGTAGGCTACAGTATCCAAGCCCTTCAGCTCTGCACCAGGGAAGGGTTACATATTTTTGTGTCGAATCACCCTGGTGTATTGAAGGAACATCACAGCTCCTTATTTGCCTCTCGGCCCAACCCAGGACCATATATATATATATATATATATATGCAGATTGTTCTACGAAAACAAACATATATATATATATATATATATATATATATATATATATATATATATATATAAAAGGAAGCGTGTATATATATATATATGTACTACTCAAAAAAATAAAGGGAACACTTAAAAAACAACATAACTTCAAGTAAATCAAACTTCTCTGAAATCAAACTGTCCACTTAGGAAGCAACACTGATTGACAGTCAATTCCACATGCTGTTGTGCAAATGGCGTAGTTTGTGTAAATGAAATATTCAATGAGAATATTTAATTCATTCTGATCTAGGATGTGTTATTTGAGTGTTCCCTTTCTTTTTTTGAGCAGTATATATTTTTCTGGGGTTTCTTTATTTCAGGGTCAGATGGAGTTGTTTATACTGTTTGGATGGCGTGTAGGAAGCTTTGCGATAGCCAGCGTGACCTGGGGAGAAATCTTCATTTGTTGCGTATCTAGGGACAAACGATGGTAGATTTCAAAGACAGGATGGAGTTGCCAAAAGTCTACGTAATGGGTGTCCACGTGAACCTGTCAAAAGTAATTGTCCAGGTTAAAAAAACCGGTGCTCCTAGATGTATATGGGAATCCTGAAATTCAGCGGATTCCAGGTGGTTTTGGACGTCCCCGGTGCGCATCGTTATGCATTATTGTGACACGCCAGTGAAAGAGAATGTGATTTGCTTGTGCTACAACTCTTTATATTTATTTGACTATTTAATTAATTAATTTGGTTGGGTTTCTATGCCGCCCTTCTCCGCAGACTCAGGGCGGCTTTAAGTCACAATGTAACCGGATGAGAACGTGTTTTCTTTTATATCGAAGAATTTGGAAGCCTTTTTTAAAAAAATGACATTGATTTTAAACGGCTTTATTTGAAATGGTTCGAACAAAAAACAGCGACTGCCGCAGCTACAACATTTTAAGCCGTGCTTAACAAGAACGGGAGATTTCGAAGGTTCGAATTCTACAATTCGTCTAGGGTTTGTTCTGTTTGCGCTCCTTCCTCGTCGAGGCACCGTACTGGCTCCGTGGCAGGTTAAATTTGTGGAACGTGGACAGTGAGGAAATGGCTCCGGAGGTTGGAAAGTTGGTCGGATGTTCTCTTTCAGTGGGCCCGTGGTTGTGTGTTTTTGTTCTGCCTTAGCGGCACCCGTGTTATTTCCGGTCTACTTATTCGCAGGTTGCCCTTCCCACCCCGTTGAATGCCCTTTCCTGCCTCCCCGAGGAGAAGCATGAAGAGCCGCTCCACCACTCCCCCTTTGCACGTCCACGTGGATGAAAGCACCCCTGTCCATGTCCATATTAAAAAGTGTCAGAAAACGCCGGCGGCGGCCAAAACCCAGGTAGGAAAGGGCAGCCGGGCGCCTTCCCGAGCTCTTGCCCCTCCCTGCGAGTCCGGGCTCTGCTTTGTGGCTGCTCTTCGGTGTCCGTGCCAACTTAACCCCCTCGCTGCTGTTGCTGCTGCTGCTTGAAGCTTCCGCTCTCTCTCTCTCTGTGCTGTAACTGTATAAAATCGGGGCGAGTGTTTCGGATCCGGTTTGTAATTCGTGGGCCCAGTTTTCTCCCATCAAAAATACCCTGCGTGGGGATTTTGCTCTGAATCGGCTCTGTTCCTCCAGATGGATGGCTCAATCAAAGCAATGGAAACTGCAGTTTAATGTTTCCAAATGTAAAATAATGCACTTGGGGAAAAGGAATCCTCAATCTGAGTATTGTATTGGCAGTTCTGTGTTAGCAAAAACTTCAGAAGAAAAGGATTTAGGGGTAGTGATTTCTGACAGTCTCATAATGGGTGAACAGTGCAGTCAGGCGGTAGGGAAAGCAAGTAGGATGCTTGGCTGCATAGCTAGAGGTTTAACAAGCAGGAAGAGGGAGATTGTGATCCCGCTAGATAGAGTGCTGGTGAGACCCCCATTTGGAATAATACTGTGTTCAGTTCTGGAGACCTCACCTACAAAAAGATATTGACAAAATTGAACGGGTCCAAAGACGGGCTACAAGAATGGTGGAAGGTCTTAAGCATAAAACGTATCAGGAAAGACTTCATGAACTCAATCTGTATAGTCTGGAGGACAGAAGGAAAAGAGGGGACATGACCGAAACATTTAAATATGTTAAAGGGTTAAATAAGGTCCAGGAGGGAAGTGTTTTTAATAGAAAAGTGAACACAAGAACAAGGGGACACAATCTGAGGTTAGTTGGGGGAAAGATCAAAAGCAACATGAGAAAATATTATTTTACTGAAAGAGTAGTAGATCCTTGGAACAAACTTCCAGCAGACGTGGTAGATAAATCCACAGTAACTGAATTTAAACAGGCCTGGGATAAACATAGATCCATCCTAAGATAAAATACAGAAATAGTATAAGGGCAGACTAGATGGACCATGAGGTCTTTTTCTGCCGTCAGACTTCTATGTTTCTATGTTTCTCTCTGTCACTGAGCTGACAGAGGACAAAGCTTGGAGGAGGAGGAAGAAGAGGAAGAGGAGGAGAAACTTAGTGGGGTTGTGTGAATTTCCTACCGATCAGCTAGCTCGTGGAGGATGGAGGGAATAAAGTTCTGTTTACAAAGTTCAATGTGTCAAGAGGTTCCAAAACCGATTGAGGTTCTTAGGAGTTAATTTCGGATCTCTGGGGCTTTCCCCACACTTCCTTGACTTGTCTCATTGTGGGTTAGGTGTTGCTTAAGTCCCGATTTGTGTGGCTGTGCTTAAACTGAATTGCCTGCACTCTTGGGAAGGCCCTGAGGTCCTCAGACCTCCCCTTAGAGACCTTGCCTAAATGATACAGGGGTGGGGTGGGGTTTCCCCCCCCTTCAGCTGCTCCAGGCTTCTATCTGGAAGAACCCAAGGGCAGGACTGTGTCTCTCCAGCTGCCACACGCTCCAAATTGCCCCCCAATCTAATCCTCCCAGGGTAACTAAGGCCTGCCTTGCATCACAAGAGGCTAGGCAACCTCGGTGATGTCACAATGGCCGTGGCTAACCCAGCCCAATGCTCCTGCCAGCCTGTGCCCATACTCTCCTAGCTATGCGGTACCTATATTTCTTTTTCCTGAGCGTGGTTACTGAGACTGGTCTGTGATGTAGAATGTGACGCTTTTTTCTGTGGTACAGTTCTCGGCATGCCTCCGGGCAACAGGGTGGGGCGGGGGCGGGGGGCGGAAAAAAAAAAACACCCACGGTTTGCTTTGCAGAGTCTCGCCTGCGGTCGCCATCCTGGGAGGGGGGAACTCGAGGCTCAAAAGCCGCCTCCCTTCTTCTCCTCTTCCCCGCCCCTTCTCCCACAGCAGAGGCACAAGCAGAAAATGAAAGGGGATACCGTGAATGTGCGCCGCAGTGTCCGAGTAAAAACTAAAGTCCCCTGGATGCCCCCAGGCAAAACATCTTGCAGAGAATCATCGTACAAGTGGGAGGTAGGCAAAAAAAGACTATGCCCCAAACCATCCCTGCAGCCAGGCCAGCTCCCTTGGTTCCTCCCAAGGAGCCTGGACTCGGAAGAATGTTTTTGGGAGGGAGGGGGGGGCTACCTTGCACAAACAGGGTGGCTGCATCTGTCTAAACCAGTGATGGTGAACCCATGGCATGGGTACCACAGGTGGCACACGGAGCCATACCTGCTGGCACGTGAGCTGTTGCCTTAGCTCAGCTCCAATGTGCATGTCCAGATGATTTTTGGTCACGCGGAGGCTCCGGGAGGGCGTTTTTGGCACCCAGGGAGCCTTCAGAGCGTGTGGGGCAGGGAGTTTTTACTCTACCCCCGGCTACAGGGAAGCCTTTGGAGCCTGGGGAGGGCGAAACACGAGCCAGCTGGGCCCACTAGAAATTAGGAAACAGGTCATCAAGGGCCTCCAGGGGGCGGGGGAAGCTGTTTTCACCCTTCACAGGCATTGAATTAAGGGTGTGGGCACTCGAGCATGCGCAATAGTGCATGTGCAACGTCTTTCGGCACATGGCGGGGGGGAAGGTTCGCCATCACTGATCTAAACTAACGGTCCCCAAACGGCTTGGCAATCTGGTGGGGAGAGGAGAGGGGAAGTGGCCCCATCGCTTATACAAGTCGAGCTACGGTGCGCGCACCGGGCTGATGCTCGCGCAAGCCGAGCTGCACATAACCAATTGTGCGGGCCAGCCGGCAAACGCACCACAAGTGGGTGGCGGCTCGCGGGCTGAAGACTCTGGTTTAAAAACCACCTGGGTTGTTTATCTCTCAGATACCGAGGGTGGAGGGCAAATAGAGCGGAGGGAGTGGAAGGGAGGGGGGAACATAGATACACTCGATTGTGTGGCCTGGTTTCTGGGGCGCTGTGGTTCAACTGAACCGCGGCTCGGGTTGGGGGACCCCCAGTGTAACCTTCCTCTTGTGGAGAGGGGGAGGGAGGAGGAAGAGAAATGGTTGGGTTTAGGGACTAAGCCACGCGTTTCCGCCCTCCCGATTGCTCTTTTTAATTAAAATACAGACATTAAAGTATATAGACATTAAAATAACGTAAAATACAGGCTGCCAACACTAAAATACAGAAAACAAAATACAAAAGCAGAACTAAACTAGACGAGACTCCACCGCCCCCCTAAAAAAAGTTTAAAAAGAAAAACCAAAACAAAGACATACATAAATTATCCTGACACACACTTGAATACTGATAAATATATTTCAAAGATAATTCCTGTAACATCCCGCCCCCCCCCCCCCCCACACCTTGTGGTTGTGGTCGTTGTTGTTATTTATTGTATTTATATGCTGCTCATTCGGAAACGGACTCAGAGCGGCTGACAACAGTTATAAATAAACAATAGTAAACAAAACAAAAAACCCCCAGTAAAAATACAACAATAAAACCCGCAGTATGATAAAAGTGATAATATCATTAAAAACCAGGCATACATTACAGTCACTCTAATTCTAATTCCAGACCTTAACAGCTTTCCAGAAGATCAGTAGGGGGGAGATTTAGTGCAGATCTCTGGGGGCAGTTGGTTCCACAGGGTCGGAGCCGCCACGGGGATGGCTCTTCCCCAAGATCCCGCCAACCGACATTGTTTGGTGGACGGGACCTGGAGAAGGCCGACTCTGGGCCCTTACTGGCCGCAGCGAGGTATGACGACAGAGGCGGTCCCGTAGTTGCAAAACAGGCACACAATGTATAAGTTTCTACAACATGGTTTATCCAACCCGCTTGGCCTGGCATCTGTCTACTAAACCCAGCAACAAGTAAAACCAATAGTAAAATTAAAGTTCAAATGTCCTTGACAGGCAGTCCTTGACTTATAACCAAAATCGAGCCCAACATTTCTGTCACTAAGCAAGACCGTTTTAAAGCGAGTTTTGCCCTCATTTTACAACCTTTTGCTGCCACAGACGTCAAGGGAATTCCTGCCATGTTTAAATTAGTAAAACAGTTGTTAAACGAATCTGGCTTATCAAAAAATCGCAAAAGGGGAACCGTCGCAAATAAAAGTCGGTTGACCAGCGCCTGAATTTTAATTCCGTGTCCTTGGAGATACGACGATCGTTAAGTGTGTAAAAAAAACCTACCAAGTGCCTTTTTTCCCCCACCGCCGCCATAACTTTGAACGGTCACTAAATGAACTGGCAAATCCAGGATTACCCATATTGTATTTCCCTCGTGGAAAGCCCCCCCCCCAGCAGATTTTAATCTATTCCAAGTCATCCCAAAGCTCTTCCGGGGCGTTTGGACACACCGTCCGTCGAAGAGGCGAGCCGCAGACGCTGCCTCCAGTCGGTCTCGCTCGCCGCCCTCCTTTCTCCCCCCACCTTCCGGCGGACTTCCCTTTTCCCACTCTTCCCCACCGCTTTGATTTCTGCAGGGCAGCCCAGCTTAGGGGAGGCTGCTCCGGGGTTTTGGGCTCTATCCTGTCTCGCTCTTGCCACCCTTAATCAGGGACCGACCCATCGCCTGGAAATCACCCCTCCAGATTCCGACAAGCTGCTGTCTGTGCTTCGCTTGAGTGATCTCTCCACCGACGAGGAGGACGCCATTCACTGCAAGATGAACAAATACGAGAAGAAGATCGATAGCTTACTCAATGTCGTGGGAACATTGAAAAACGAGGTGGGTGTCCAGCAAACCTGGAAAACGAGGAAAGTGGAATTATCAGGGAAATGGCAGTTTGGGAAATATCAGGGAATTATCAGAGAAATCGGCGGTTCGGGAAATAGGGAAATATCAGGGAAATTGGTGGTTCGTTGAAATATCGGAATTATCAGGGAAATCGTGAAAAAGACAGAATAAATTGGGGGTGGGGGGGACCAAACTGTATTAAAATGTTTAAAAGTCAGGGGAAAATCACGCTTTAAAAAAAGGATCGCGCTGCTTGGCAGGGTCAAGCAAAAATGACCATAACTGTGGCAACAACTTGCTTCCCCAGCTACCGATATTTCTCCATGGCTTAGCCATTTGGTAGGATGTCATCTACTACTGCGCCTTAACTAGATCGTTACAGGGAAATATCAGGGGATTTCAAAATGCTTTCCCACTGGACAGCCTGGGTGGGGGAACTGTGCGCGGATTGTCCCAAAGGTGCTTCTGCCCCTACCCACTGAAGAGGCGCATATGCACAGAAAGCAAAATCTCACACGACGACGTTCAAGCGTGTGAGATTTCTCCAATTTTCAGCGTGCACAGAAGCAAAAAAACCCAGCAAAAATTGGCAAAATCTCACACATGCGAGCATCCTCACATGAGATTTTGCTTCCGGTGCCCGCGCAAAAGCCGAATCTTGCACCGGAGCGCACATGCATGTATGCCGGATGTGCCCCCGCCGATCACCGGGAGTCCTGGTGACGAGGAGCCCTTCTCTGATCCTGTTGACACAGACAAACCAGTGGCCTCAATGATTTTCTAAAAATGCAAATGACCTGTCTGCGAGGAAAATAAATATCCTTCCGTGCCTCACCATCCTGTCAGAGCTAACGAAACTTCTTGGATGGGAAGTGAAATGTCTTCGCAGAAAAACCAGGGCAAAACGGCTCCCCACCCATTTGCACCACTCAGGTGTGACCTCGAGGACACAGATTAAACCTCCAAGTGGCCTCAACAACTCTCTGAAAGGACGCAAATAACCAGCTGTCTGCAAAGAGTGTAAGCCAGGGGTGAAATGCTCCCGGTTTGCTCATACGTGTCGGTCGTCAGAGAGCTGGTTGTGAAGGCAACACGAGGCTCTGCCTACCCGACATTTGGGTTCTTTTACCCCCTGCACATGCGCAAAGCGTTCTGAGCATGCACAGAGGGTTAAAAAACCCAAATGGCGACGGGTGGGTGGGGCCTCACGCTGCCTCTGCGACTGGCTCTCCGACAACCAACAGGCACGTGTTTAATCTGTGCACATTCTCGCTTGATGCTCCAACAATAGCCAGCCATCATATGTTCATCCCATCTACTTGATCCCGTGCCTCCATGTCCTTCAAATCTTGCTGGAATTTCTCCCCTTGCTCATCATTGACTGCACCAAGATTTTCGAGGAAGTTAGCAAGATGGCTATGTTAAAAATCCAATTCTATATTCTCATAAGGTGTAGAGAAAAAAACTTAATGTAGTAGAAGAAAACTAACTACAGTTTTGAAACCAGCCTGCCTAATTAACTATAAAACAGCTAAAAAAAAATCAAATTTAACTGAAATTGTGTTACAAATTGTTCCCCAGTGTTGTCCGCAGGTCAAGATGCCCAAAGTTGGCGGCGGGACGGGCTGTGTGGCCAAGCGTCTTCTGGAGGAGCAGAAGGACGAATTGGACGAGGTCACTCAAGAGCTGGTAGAGACCGAGCACGAGAACACAGTCCTCCGTCGCAACATTGAAAGGATGAAGGAGGAAAAAGATCTCAGCATGTAATGAAATGTTGGTCAACTTGGGGTTGGGGTGGACCACCAAGCAATGGTCTTCTCTAAAATTAAAAAAAAAATAGAACAGGGGTCTTGACAACTTTACGATGTGTGGACTCCAACTCCCAGAATTCTTCAGCCGGCCACGATGTGGATTGGACAACGTGCTGACCAGCTGAAGAATTCTGGGAGTTGGAGTCATAAAGTTGCCTGCTATAGAACCTCTTTCGTTTGGCTTTAACTCTGTGTCCCAAGGATATTTTTTCAGGAGGCAACTGAACTTCCTTGGTTTCTTCCCCCCTTTTGAAGACATGTTCTCATCCAAGAAGCTTTTATTATTATTATTATTTATTAGATTTGTATGCCGCCCCACCCCGCAGACTCGGGGCAGCTCACAACAGTCATCAAAACAATACATAATGACAAATCTAATAATTAGAATCTAAAATAGCAATTATATATATAAAAATCTGAAAGAGAAACCTCAGTAAATAAAAGCATACATACAGTCGTATTGTGCACAGAAACTACATAGGCAAGGGGAAAGTGTCTCAGTTCCCCCAAGCTTGACGACAGAGATGGGTTTTGAGGAGTTTACGAAAGGCAAGGAGGGTGGGGGCAGTCCTAATCTCCGGGGGGAGCTGATTCCAGAGGGTCGGAGCCGCCACAGAGAAGGCTCTTACCCTGGGTCCCGCCAGACGGCATTGTTTAGTCGAAGGGACCCGGAGAAGACCAACTCTGTGGGACCTAACCGGTCGTTGGGATTTGTGCGGCAGAAGGCGGTCTCGCAGATAATCTGGTCCGGTGCCATGAAGGGCTTTATAGGTCATAACCAACACTTTGAATTGTGACCGGAAACTGATCGGCAACCAATGCAGACTGCGGAGTGTTGGAGTAACATGGGCATATTTGGGAAAGCCCATGATTGCTCTCGCAGCTGCATTCTGCACGATCTGAAGTTTCCAAACACTCTTCAAAGGTAGCCCCATGTAGAGAGCGTTACAGTAGTCAAACCTCGAACTTCTTCAGCTCTGAATGGATGGTAGTGGGGAATGAAAGGATTTATACTCCTTGCAGACAGCTGGTGATTTGCATCCTTTTAGAGAGTCGTTGAGGCCGCTTGGAGGTCGATCTGTGTCCTCGGGGTCACCTGACGGGTGCAAATAGTTGTAGACCCTTCTTGGAACTGTTGAAAGGACCGTATTGTAGACTCTTGTTAGATCTTTCAGCAGTTCCAAGAAGACTCCACACTTTTTTTGCGCCACTTAGGTGAACCTGAGCACACAGATAAACCTCCAAGCAGCCTCAGTGACTCTCTAAAATGATGCAAACGACCACCTGTCTTCTATAAATCCTTCCATTCCCCACTACCATCCAGCCAGAGCTGAAGAAGCTTCTTTGAGGAGAAGCGAAACATCTTCAAAGAAAAACAGAAAGTCCAGTTGCCTCTTGGGTGGTGGGGGGGAGGGGAATGCATCTTTGGGATGACAGCGCATTGTGTTGTGTAGGCCAAGCTTTTGGCCTTGGGGATCGTGGTGCGATCTTCAGCCCACCCCTTGCTTTTTATCTAGAGCAGTGTTTTTCAACCAGTGTGCCGTGGCACACTAGTGTGCCGTGAGACATGGTCAGGTGTGCTGCGAAGCTCAGAGAGAAAGAAAGCAAGAGAGAGAGAAAGCAAGAGAGAAGGAAAGAGAACGAGAAAGAAAGAGAGAGAGAGCAAGAGAGAGAAAGAAAGCAAGAGAGAGTAAGAGAGGGAGGGAAGGAGAGAGAGAGAAAGACATAGAGGGACATAGGGAGGGAGAGAGAAAGAGAGCAAAAAAGAGAGGAAGGAAGAGAAAGAAAGAGGGATGGAGAGAGAGAGAAAGAAAGAGGAAGGAAGGGAGAGAAAGAGGGAGGGAGAAAGAAATAAAGTGAAGGGGAGGAAGAGAGAGAATTATTTTGTCCAAACTTTTTTTAGCCCCCCTCCCCCCCCCCCACTCAATGTGCCCCAGGGTTTCGTAAATGTAAAAAATGTGCCGCGGCTCAAAAAAGGTTGAAAATCACTGATCTAGAGACCGGCCCCATGATGGCAAACCTATGGCATGAGTGCTAGAGGTGGCACGCGGAGCCATATCTGCCGGCACATGAGCCGTTGCCTTAGCTCCACTCTAGCATGCTGGCCAGCTGATTTTCCGCTTGTGCAGAGGCTCCGGGAGGGCATTTTTGGCCTCTGGAGCCCAATTTTTGCCCTCCCTGGACTCCAGGAAAGCCACTGAAGCCTGGGGATGGTGGAAAATGGGCCTCCGATGAAAAAAAGGCTTGCCATCACTGGTGGCCAGCCTATGAAAAGAGGAGCTCTATTCCCTTGCCCACCCCTCTTAAGGTCTTACAAGCTGCCCCTTCTCCTTCCACACTCTGGCATTCACGCGTTCTTTCGTTTTCAGCCTCCAGAAACGGCATCTGTTACATGAGAAGGAGTGTTTGATGTCCAAGCTGGTGGAGGCCGAACTGGATGGGGCAGCCGCTTCCAAACAGATCCAGGCCTTGAAAGACGTGATTGGGAAGCTGAAAACGGTACGGCTGCAATTGGGAGCGGCCTTCCCGCGGATATGTGGCCTTTTGGGGCCGCTGCGGATCGTAGTAGCCCTCGTCTTGCAACAGTTTCATTTAGCGGCCGTTTGAAGTTACGGCAACGCTGGGAAAAGGGCCCCACAACTGTTTTTTCTACACTTAACGGCCTTCGTGGCCTCCCCCGTAGCCTCGCGGTCAAAGCTCGGCAAAGGGATTCATGGTTATGACCGTTGCTGTGTCCCAAGGTCATGTGATCCTTTTTGCAACCAGCAGAGTCAAGTCGTGAAGTCGGATTGACTTAATTGTGTTATCGAACGGTTCACTTAACAATGGTGGCCAGAAAGGTTGTAAAACAAGGCAAAACTCGCTTAAGAAATGTCTCGCTTTAACAGCAGAAATGCTAGGCTCCGTCGAAGCCGTAAGTTGAGTGAATTGTGCAGTTGTTAGGAGAAGCTGGCTTTCCTTCCTTGGCGTTGCTTGTCAACGGGAAGGTCACAAATGACAACCACATGAATCTGAAGTGCGGCAACCGTTGTAAATGGACGGTTGTCAGGCACCCAAATTTGAATCCCGTTGTTGTGGCCGGTTGGCTGCCAGCCCCTCCAGCAGCTGAATCAGATGAGAAGAGAAGATGAGTTGGGGGAAAGATCAAAAGCAACGTGAGAAAATATTATTTTACTGAAAGAGTAGTAGATCCTTGGAACAAACTTCCAGCAGACGTGGTTGGTAAATCCACAGTAACCGAATTTAAACATGCCTGGGATAAACATAGATCCATTGTAAGATAAAATACAGGAAATAGTATAAGGGCAGACTAGATGGACCAAGAGGTCTTTTTCTGCCGTCAGTCTTCTATGTTTCTATGAGAAGGCCTGGGAGTCAGGGCCAGCATCAAAGCAACCTGAGAGCTCTGAGCTGTTCTGTCTGACCAGACCAGTGTTTCCCAACCTTGGCAACTTGAAGAAATTTGGACTTCAACTCCCAGAATTCCCCAGCCAGCGACCGTCAGTCTCTACCTGATTCCTCTGATAGGCCCATGAGCCGATGATGCTCAGACAGACCCGGTTCCTGCTGTTCAGAGTCTGTGATTAAAGGAGCTGGCTGTGATCCTACCGCAACACGAGGGGGGAGAAGGAATGGAACTGGCAGCGAGAGAGAGAGAGAGAGACTGGGCCATTTGTCAGCCCTCAGATGGAGAGACCACAGGTCCCGGGTCTGGAGGAGGCTGATGAAGAAGAGGAAGAACAGCTGGATCCAGTGTCTGACGCAGGGATATGCAGAAGGCGGACAAGAATTTATAGTTATAGTTTATAGTTTTATTATATTTGTATGCCGCCCCTCTCCGAAGAATCGGGGCGGCTCACAACAACAGCAATACAGTATACAAAGTACAAATCCAATCTAAGTTAAAAACAATTTAAACCCCATAAATATTAAAAAACGATCATTACTGCACAGTCATACCATTCTCATATATTACAGTCAGAAAAAAGGTGGTGCTGGGGGGACAAGATTGTTAATTCCCCCCATGCCTGGCGACATAGATAGGTCTTCAAAATCTTGCGGAAGGCGGGAAGTGTAGGGGCAATTCGATTCTCCGGGGGGGAGTTGATTCCAGAGGGCTGGGGCCACCACAGAGAAGGCTCTTTCCCTGGGTCCCGCCAAACGGCATTGTTTAGTCGACGGGACACGGAGAAGGCCAACTCTGTGGGACCTAATTGGCAGTGGAAATGGGGTGTCCAGCAAACCTGGGAAACCAGGGAATTATCAGGGAAATCGGCGGTTTGGGAAGTATCAGGGAATTTGTGAAAAAAATGGAATAAATCAGGGAAATAAACCAAACTGCATTAAAATGTTTAAAAGTCAAGGAAAAATCGTATAAAGAAAAAAAACAGATCGTGCTGCCTTGAAGAGTCAAGCAAAAATGAGCATAACTGTGGCAACAACTTGCTACTGATATTTCTCCACGGCTTAGCCGTTTGGTATGACGTCATCTATGACTGCCTTAACTAGATCGCAAATTACAGGGAAACGTCAGGGAAATATCAGGGAATTTCAAAATGCTTTCCCCCCTGGACACCCTGGTCGTATTTGGGGAGCTGGGTCAGAACACCCATGCCACAGGGATTCTGCAAAGTTTCTTAAGTACAGGAACCAGGCGTCGGTTTCTTTTTTTGTCAGTGTTGTAACTTTGAACGGTCGCTAAACAGACGGTTGTAAGCCGAAGGGTTGTGAGGGCCCTTAGTAGAGCCATCCCTTCGACTGTGGGTTTGTGAATGTGTCAGATTGAAAAAGGGCATTTTAACGTGGAATTTCTTTTTCCCTCCCGCCTTCTTTTGTGAAACCCGATCTTCCGGAACTGCAGGAGAAGAATATGACCGTTTCGGACATCAACACCCTGACTAGGCAGAAAGAGTTGTTGCTACAGAAGTTGAGCACTTTCGAAGACACGAACCGCACTCTTCGAGACTTGCTCCGAGAGCAACACAGCAGGGAGGTGAGCGAGGCTTTTATTGTTATTATTTATTAGATTTGTATGCCGCCCCTCTCCGAAGACTCGGAGCGGCTCACAACAACAAAACAGTACAAATCCAATAGTTAAAAACAATTTAAAACCCCTTAATATAAAAAACAGTCATACATCTTTTGAGTGTCTGGCAATTCTTTGGCCCCCAACCAGCCTCTCATTTTAGAAAAATCAACATTTCTGACTGGAATATCAGGATCGGCGTTCTGGTGAATACTAAACAGATCCGATCCTGCAAATTCTTTTCAAGCTCCACTCCACCCTCCCTCCCTTCCCGAGAAACTTATAGCATGTAAGGCAGTGATGGCAAACTTATGGCACGGGTGCCACAGGTGGCACATGGAGCCATTGCCCTAGCTCATCTCCAACATGCACGTGTGTGCCGGCCAGCTGATTTTTAGCTCGCACAGAGGCTCTGGGAGGGCGTTTTTGGCTTCCAGAGAGCCTCCAGAGGAATGGGGGGAGAACGTTTTTACCCTCTCCCAGCTCCAGGGAAGCCTTTGGAGCCTGGGGAGGACAAAACATGAGCCTCCTGGGCTCACCAGAAGTAGGGAAAGAGGCCGTTTCTGGCCTCCAGGGGGTGGGGGGAAGCTGTTTTTGCCCAGGTACAGTAGTACCTCTAGATACGAGCTGCTCTACATGCATTTCAAGATACGAGCCACGAGGGGAGAGACATTTCTGTTCTAGTTCCGAGCTGAAATTCGGGATACATGCCGAGCGTCCACTAGGTGGCGCAAGAATCCTTGCTTTTGGTTATCTCGGAGGGGAAAAACAACTTGTTCCAGATACAAGTTGCCTCGAGATACAAGCTCCCTTATGGAACGAATTATGCTTGTATCTAGGGGTACTACTGTATTGGATTATGGGTGTGGGCACTCACGCACGCACAATAGCGCACACCCACTCTCTTTCGGCAGTGAAGGTTTGCCATCACTGATCTAAGGCATTTGCAACATCTCTCCCACCCCCAGTACAGAACCCAGAAGTGTGGTGAAGTTTGACAGGGAGCATTAAGGTGGTGTAGATTAGGAGTTGTGTGGTGGCCTAGAGCAGTGTTTCCCAACCTTGGCAACTTGAAGATATTTGGACTTCAACTCCCACAATTCCCCAGCCAGCAAATGCTGGCTGGGGAATTCTGGGAGTTGAAGTCCAGATATCTTCAAGTTGCCAAGGTTGGGAAACACTGGCCTAGGGGTGGAGCTCTGACCTCACAATCAGGAGGCTGTGACTTCGATCCTAGATAGAGGCACATATTTCTCTCTCTGGGCACAATGTGAATATACACTGCTCAAAAAAATAAAGGGAACACCACTTATACAACAGAATATAACTCCAAGTAAATCAAACTTCTGTGAAATCAAACTGTCCACTTAGGAAGCAACACTGGTTGACAATCAATTCCACATGCTGTTGTGCAAATGGAATAGTTGTGCAAATGAAATATTCAATGAGAATATTTCATCCATTCACATCTAGGATGTGTTCTTTGAGTGTTCCATTTATTTTTTGAGTATATATCCGTTGAACAAAACTCATTGGCAACAAGGGAGGGCAATGGGCCAGTAACCCTCTTAGCTCCATTCAATTACCCAGATGCCATCCCATAAAGAATTATTATTATTATGTCAGTACAACACAGCAACGAGATCACTAGGCTGGATTTCGTATTTCATCACCAGTCGGGCGCTTCCCAAGCACCTAGGACTGCGTGATGTAGCGGCGAATTATGTTTGCCAATCCCAGTAAAGCGGCCTTTTGCAATTGACAGAGGGAGATTTTGTCAATTCCAATGGTTTTCAAATGTCCGCTGAGATCCTTTGGCACTGCGCCCAGCGTGCCAAGTATTATTATTATTATTATTATTATTATTATTATTATTATTATTTTATTAGATTTGTATGCCGCCCCTCTCCGTAGATTCGGGGCGGTTCAGAGCAGTGATAAAAACAGTATACAATAGCAAATCTAATACTGTATTAAAGTCTAAATTATGGGATTGTTAAAAGAGGGTGATGATTGATAGAAACAAGATCTTCATTTAGGCGATGATTAAGGTGGTGTAAATTACTTTACAGTGTGACATTTTGGTGGGAGGCGCTGGGTCGTAAGATTTTTGCCCTCGCTGGTTTGTTCATTGCAAGGGTTTGCACGGCTAAGAGGTATCGGTGGCCCCTAAAATACGAGTCCTATTTTTCAGGAGCCATGTAAAAACTTCTCCAAACTAGAAAGCCAAAAGGAGAAATACTTCCTTTGTCTGTGCATCATCCCCACTGGGGTGGCTTGTTTTTTCCCCCACTCTTTTACAGAAGGATGCGCAAAAGTTGACAGATCAGCAATCTGCCCTGATGAAAAAGCTAACCGAGGCCGATACAGAGAAAGCGGTAAATATACATACTAAATTTACTATATACATATGTATACATATAGATACATACCAGGGGTGGGTTCTTTACTTTTCTCACTCCCGGTGCACTTTGGAACTTTTGACTAGGGGAGACATGATAGCAGTGTTCTAACATCTCAAGGGTTGCCACAAAGAAGAGGGAGTCAAACTATTCTCCAAAGCACCTGAGGGTAGAACAAGAAGCAATGGGTGGAAACTAAACAAGGAGAGAAGCAACGTAGAACTAAGGAGGAATTTCCTGACAGTGAAAACAATTAATCCGTGGAACAGCTTGCCTCCGGAAGTTGTGAATGCTCCAACACTGGACGTTTTTAAGAAGATGTAGAATAACCAATTGTCTGAAGTGGTGTAGGGTTTCCTGCCCAAGCAGGAGGTTGGACTAGAAGACCTCCAAGGTCCCTTCCAACTCTATTATTGTGTTACATTACTCAAGTGTTGAGTTTTCTTGCCAACGTACCAATAACACTTCAATAACATTTTTTATTATTTATAATGATTGTTTATGTTTTTTTATATGTTTGTTTTAAATTGGGAGTGGCAGGTGGTGCTCTAGGCCCAGGGAAATCCCCCTCCATACCTGATCTGGCCGAAATAATCTGTTTTAAATTTGTAGGGGTCTTTCCCTCCCCTTCCCCCCAGTCTGCTTTTGCAAGGCATGTCACCTGTATTTTCAATAGCTGTGTTCTTACACAGCAAACTACCATTTCACTACCTGACCCTTGACGCCTGCATTTTCTGAGTCCCCTCCTGTGTATAATTGTCTTGGATACTCTGTTTTATTATGCTTGCAATTTGACCTCTTCCTTCCTTCCTTCCTTCCTTCCTTCCTTCCTTCCTTCCTTCCTTCCTTCCTTCCTTCCTTTTTTCCTTCCTTCTTTCCTTCCTTCCTTCTTTCCTTCCTTCCTTCCTTCCTTTTTTCCTTCCTTCCTTTTTTCCTTCCTTCCTTTTCTCCTTCCTTCCTTCCTTCCTTTTTTCTTTTTGGATTTTGCAGCAATTAATCAAGAAGCTACAAGATAAAGAAAAGGAAGTGGATGATTTACAGGTTCAAATACAGACCGAAAAGGTACGTTCTCCCTCTTGTGGGGTGTTTAGAGAGGGGATAAGTAATGCAAAGGAGGGGGGGGGGGGTTGTGTGTGTCTGCTTGTGTAGGTCACGGAGTTTACAATCAAAGACTTTTTTTGACGCATTCTGTGTTTCATTTTTTGCCTTTTAGGATCAAGCCAAAACGGCCGCTGAACTCTCAAAGTCTATGGAAGCTGTGAGGGGTCATTTACAAGCACAACTGCGGAATAAGGAAGCTGAGAATCACCGCCTGGAAATCCAGATCCGGGTACGGTGCCTTGTCCTTCTTTGGGGACGGGGGACCCCCAGTGATAACCAGTGTAACCAGCTATGGAATTCTGGGAGTTGAAGTCCAAATATCTTCAACTTGCCAAGGTTGGGAAACACTGGACTAGACCAGTGATTTTCAACCTTTTTTGAGCCATGGCACATTTTTTACATTTACGAAACCCTGGGGCACATTGAGCGGGGGGTGGGGGGGGTGGAGCTAAAAAAAGTTTGGACAAAAAAAATTCTTTCTCTCTCTCTCTTCCTCCCCTTCGCTCTATTTCTTTATCCCTCCCTCTTTCTCTCCCTTCCTCTTTCTTTCTCTCTCTCCATCCCTCTTTCTTTCTCTTCCTTCCTTCCTCTCTTTTTTGCTCTCCTTCTCTCTCCCTCCCTCTATGTCTTTCTCTCTCTCTCCTTCCCTCCCTCTCTTTCTCTCTCTCTTGCTTTCTTTCTCTTTCTTTCTCTCTCTTTCTTTCTCTTCTCTTTCCCTCTCTCTTGCTTTCTCTCTCTCTCTCTTTCCCTTTCTTGCTTTCTTTGTCTCTCTTGCTTTCTTTCTTTCTCTCTTGCTTTCTCTCTCTCTCTTGCTTTCTTTCTCTTTTGCTTTCTCTCTCTCTCTTGCTTTCTTTCTCTCTGAGCTTCACGGCACACCTGACCATGTCTCGCGGTACACTAGTGTGCCGTGGCACACTGGTTGAAAAACACTGGATTAGACGACCAGTCAGCAATTAGATCCCAATTAATATTCAGACACAGAGATGAGAAGTATATTAGTCAACTTGTTGAAAGCCACAAATTAAAGCAAAGGATGTCGTTCGACTGCCAAAATTCAAAATAAGTGGCAAAATTGATAAGGAATGTTCCAAAACAGAGTTGCAACTTGGACTGTGTCGTGTCAAGTGTTAGGGCCGACTGTTCTGACCTAGACTTTCTTAGAAAGAAGTCTTGCGTTTCTGCTGCTGCCTCTGCGTCGAAAATATGGTTGCCACAATGCAAAAAGGATGTTGAGACCCTAGAAAGAGTGCAGAGAAGAGCAAGAAAGATGATTAGGGGACTGGAGGCTAAACCATAGGAAGAACGGTTGCAGGAACCAGGCATGCCTGGTTTAATGAAAAGAAGGACCAGGGGAGACATGATAGCAGTCTTCCGATATCACAGGGGTTGCCACAAAGAGGAAAGAGTCACAACTATTCTCCAAAGCAATTGAGGGTAGAACAAGAAGCAACGGGTAGAAACTAAACAAGGCGAGAAGCAACTTAGAACTAAGGAGAAATTTCCTGAATAGTTAGCCCAATTAACGGCTTGTCTCCAAAAGTTGTGAATGCTCCAACACTAGAAGTTTTTAAGAAGATGTTGGATCTGTGTGAAGTAGTATAGGGTTTCCTGCCTAAGCATAGGGTTGGGCTAAAACAGGGCAAGGCAACATTGGCTCTTCTATGACATATGGACTTCAGCTTCCAGAATTCCTGAGCTCGCATGTCATAGAAGAGCCAACTTTCACTACCCCACGGACTAGAAGACCTCCAAGGTCCCTTCCAACTCTGTTGTTGTATTATTATTATTATTATTATTATTATTATTATTATTATTATTATTATTATTATTATGTCAGTACAACACAGCAAACGAGATCACGATGCTGGATTTCATATTTCATCACCAGTCGGGCGCTTCCCAAGCACCTAGGACTGCGTGATGTAGTGGCGAATTATGTTTGCCGATCCCAGTAAAGCGGCCTTTTGCAATTGACAGATGGAGATTTTGTCAATTCCGATGGTTTTCAAATGTCCGCTGAGATCCTTTGGTGCTGCGCCCAGCGGGCCAAGTACCACTGGGACCACTTTCACGGGCTTATGCCAGAGACGTTGCAGCTCGATTTTTAGATCTTCGTATTTCACTAATTTCTCTAGCTGCTTCTCCTCAATTCTGCTGTCTCCTGGGATTGCGATGTCGATGATCCATACTTTCTTTTTCTATTATTATTATTATTAATAATAATAATAATAATAATAATAATAATAATAATAATAATAATAATAATTAAAGCTCTAAGCATCCCTTCTGGTGTCCTGACGGCTTTCCTTCTTGCCTTCCTTCCTTCCCTTCTTACAGAATCTGGAGCGGATATCAGCTCAGCACAAGGCTGAAGTGGAGAACATAATGGAGCAGTTGAAGGAGCTGAAGGCCAAGGGAGATCGGGACAAGGACGCCTTGAAGAAAGCTATCAAGGCGCAGAAAGAACGAGCTGAACGGGCTGAGGAGTTTGCCGATCAACTGAACGTCCAATTATCTGAAAAGGTGATGAGAGCAGGGCCTTTCAGAGTCTTGAGACACAACTGGGAAAGGACCTCTTCTGAAGTCACCTGGAGAAAGGGGCATTCATTGAGAGATGTGATTCTGAGTAGGGAGAAGGGGAAAGGTTTGGGGTGACAGTAGAAGAAGGGCTCTCTTGACTGTAGCGTTAGCAAAAGAAGATGGTCTGTTAGTCAAATGGCATTAATTGGCTTGAAAGAATCTGAAGATACTTTGAAGATCTCTGAATGTATCTAGTGATACCTCGAAGCTATCTAGTGATACCTTGAAGGTATCTGAAGGTACTTTGAAGGCCTATGAAGATACCTTGAAGGTGTCTAAAGATTTGAAAGTATCTGAAGATACTTTAAAGGTCTCTGAAGATAACTTGAAAGTATCTAATGATACTTTGAAGGTCTCTGAAGATACTATGAAGGTTTTGAAGATATCCTTAAGATATCTAATGATAACTTGAAGCTACCTATCTGAAGATACTTTGAAGATCTCTGGAGATATCTTGAAGGTTTCTAGTGATAACTTGGAAATTATCTAATGATACCTTGAAGTTATTTGAAGATACTTTGTAGATATCTAATAATATTTTGAAGCTATCTAGTGATCCCTTGAAGGTATCTGAAGATACTCTGAAGGTACCTGAAGAGCAGTTGCCCCGGAGGGAAGCATCTTTGATGTTTCCCAAAATTAAAACTTCTTTTAGGAGTTCTCTGGCTTCCATCTTCTTCTTTCCACTGCCTTTCTCTTCTCTCCTGTATCATGTCCCTGTCCTAGATTAAGAGCAGCTTAATGTAGCCACAACTGGCTTTCAAGCTCTATCTCCTGCCTTACTTGATAGGACGCCTATGTGGCCGAAGCACTGTCCACCCTAGAATCCTGGCGGAATCGCTACAACCAAGTTGTGAAAGACAAAAGTGACCTCGAGGTGGAGATTGTGATGCTGAACAGGTGAGAGCCACAAGGGGGAGTGGTGGCGGCAGAAGAAAAGGCCTCTTGCGGTAACCCCCAAATCCGACCAGTAATATCTCAACCTCATCGCCGTAGGACCTTAATTTCAGCCAATAAAATTGGTCTCTCTGCCTGTGAGATTTGTGGTGGCAGAGGACGGGGCCTTCTTAACAGTAGCCCCAACCTGTTGGAATGGCCTCCCTTGAGCCATTCTGTGGTTGGTCCCCTCCTTTGGATAGATGCCAGCACAAGACATTTAGTTGCAATTCAGTTCGAGTTGAATTCATTACTAAAGCAGTTACTGACTTAACCACTAAAATATTGGGCTTTGAGTTAGCGCCTTGTCTGCCGTTCCCTCCTTCTTTGTTGGATTTTTTAAAAATAGTCTTTATTAATTTTCCAACGTTAATAGAATTTTTTATTGGCCAAGTGTGATTGGACACACAAGGAATTTGTCTTTGGTGCAGATGCTCTCAGTGTACATAAAAGAAAAAGATACATTTGTCAAGGATCATGATGTACAACATAATAATTGTCATAGGTACAAATAAGCAATCAGGAAACAATTAATATTAATAGAAATCATAAGAATAGAATAGAATAGAATAGAGCATAAAATAGAACAGGGAAGGGAAGAGAAGAGGGAATAGAATAGAGGATAGAATAGAGGCTATAGTAGAACAGAATAGAGCATAAAATAGAACAGGGAAGGGAATAGAATAGAATAGAATAGAGGATAGAATAGAGGCTATAGTAGAACAGAATAGAGCATAAAATAGAACAGGGAAGCGAAGAGAAGAGGGAATAGAATAGAGGATAGAATAGAGGCTATAGTAGAACAGAATAGAGCATAAAATAGAACAGGGAAGGGAAGAGAAGAGGGAATAGAATAGAATAGAATAGAGGCTATAGTAGAACAGAATAGAGCATAAAATAGAATAGGGAAGGGAGGGGAAGAGAAGAGAAGAGGGAATAGAATAGAATAGAGGCTAGAATAGAATAGAGCATAAAATAGATTAGGGAAGAGAAGAGAAGAGGGAATAGAATAGAATAATAGAATAGAATAGAATAGAATGTGTGATTGGACACACAAGGAATTTGTCTTTAGTGCAGATAGTCTCAGTGTACATAAAAGAAAATATACATTTGTCAAGAATCATGAGGTACAACACTTAAAGATTGTCATAGGGGTCAAATAGGCAATGAAGAAACAATCAATATTAATTTTAAAATCTTAAGGATACAAGCAACAAGTTACAGTCATACAGTCCTAAGTGGGAGGAAATGGAGGATAGGAATGATGAGGAAAAAAACTAGTAGTAATAGTGCAGACTTAGTAAATAAAAAACACAAATACAAAATACAAGTACGAAAAAAAACCTAAGTAAATAAAATGAATAAAAGTTAAAAAAAATAAGACAAAACTCAAATTGAACAAATACAGAATACGTGCAAATATAAACATTAAGAACGCTATGCAAATATTTGACAATATTTCATGTCAAAATATATACTTTCCTATTTCCCCATTTAAGTTAGTACGTGTTTTTTGCCATTAGTAATCTAACCTATAGTTTCATATGCACATGAATATTTTATCATTCAGGTTTTAGGTTTTTTTTTCTGTTTCTCATTTTGATTCCTAATTGCTAGCCAATTGTAAAATCTATTCCAAATTCTGTAATAGTCCAATTCCTCTTTTTCTCTGTTGGTTTGATGAGGCCCTGATTGAGATTGGCTGGGATTGTCTTAATTGAAACTGAATTATAATCCACTCTCGGAGTTGTTGTTCTTAGCCAGAAAAGCAGCTCGTGAATCTTAACGAGCGCTAAAAGGTAGCAAGAAAGCAAGCTGGGTTCATCACACACACACACACACACACACGTTACTCCAATTGGTAGGAAGCTTACAGCCTGGCAAAATTCTGCATTTGCATCGTGAGGCTGCTTGCTTCCTGGATAGTAGTAACGCTTGAATTCTTCTTGCTGTGCGACAGCCGGATTTCCGAACTGCTGGAACAGCAGAATGCCATGGAAGACAAAATGCGGGAAGACCGAGATGCCTTGGTAGATAAACTCCACAAGCAGGTTACTGAGAGTACCTCTATTAAACTGGAGAACGAGAGGCTGAAGGTGAGTAGAGAAGGCTTTGGGAAAGGAATTGTAAGTTTGTCAATGGCAACTGCATATAAGGTAAATGTACACTGCTCAAAAAAATAAAGGGAACAGTCAAAGAACACATCCTAGATCTGAATGAATGAAATATTCTCATTGAATACTTTATTCTGTACAAAATTGAATGGGCTGACCGCCTTCTGCTGCATGAATCCCAGCGACCGGTTAGGTCCCACAGAGTTGGCCTTCTCCGGGTCCCGTCAACTAAGCAATGTCGTTTGGCGGGACCCAGGAGAAGAGCCTTCTCTGTGGCGGCCCCGGCCCTCTGGAACCAGCTCCCCCCAGATATCAGAGTTGCCCCCACCCTCCTTACCTTTCGCAAGCTCCTTAAAAGCCACCTCTGTCGTCAGGCCTGGGGGAATTGAAATTTCCCTTCCCCCTTGGCTTATAGAATTTATACATGGTAGGCTTGTATGTATGAGTGGTTCTTCAAATTGGGGGTTTCAAGATTATTTTTAATATTAGATTTGTTTACATTGTCTTTTTATACTGTTGTTAGCCGCCCCGAGTCTTCGGAGAGGGGCGGCATACAAATCTAATAAATAAATAAATAAAATAAATGTGAAATTTATTGTCAATCAGTGTTGTTTCCTAAGTAGACAGTTTGATTTCACAGAAGTTTGGTTTACTTGGAGTTATGTTTAAGGGTTCCCTTTACTTTTTGAAGCAGTATATATAAAGGTGTTCTATAGATGGCATTTACCACCCGGCAAGGTTAGCATGTTTAAAAATATGTCCTTCAAATGTTGGAAATGTAACCAGACACCGGAGATATATTATCACATGTCGTGGACATGTGAAAATGCAAAGAAACGTTAAACAAAAATACATAGGTGGTTGGAGAAAATGTTAAAACAACACATAGTTTTATAAGCCAGAAATATTTTTTTTATAAGCCAGAAATATTTTTGTTAGGCCGAGTACATAAAAGTATGATAAAGGGAACCTGTATTTAATAATTACACGCTTTGACAGCAACAAAAATTGGTTATGCACATTATTGGGAAAATGGGGAAACGCCCACAGAAGACAATGTAATTTTTTTTTTAAAAAAAAATTAGATTGTGCAGAAATGCATAGATTGACATTAAAAATAAAAGAAGACAGAGTATTTTCAAACATGGGACTTGTTTTATAAATGGATGGATAGTAGAGGTAGAAATTAGGAGTGGGACGAGTATTACTCTATAAAAACAAATTGATTAAGACAATAGCCTGTTCATTAAGCACTTATGCATGTATGTAATGGAAATATGTATAAATAAATTGTTAAAGAAAAAGGAACAGATGCAAGAGCAGAGCTTGTTTGTGACATCGCAAAAGCATCAACTCCTACTGACGCAAATTTTCTCCCAGTTAATCTGTCCCTAGTTTACTTTTTTAAATTTCACTGGAAGTGGCTGAGATGCCATTCACAGTCTATCAAAATTGGGGAATTTCCTCATTTATGTCTAACCCTAAGAACCAGTTTACAACTTGGAATCGTTTCCAGGGGAGCTGGCAAAAGAACAAACCGGATTTGTGGGTGTCCTTTTCGGGATCGACAGTGGCTCTGAAGTTTCCGAAAGATGCCCTAATTAATTCACGAGCCAAACACCAAAAGAAATACAGTGATTTATTAGGAGCGACACTTCGGCAATAGTCCGACACAGTCAGAACTGAACTCACAATAGGTTACATCCTCTTGTGACCCTGTTTCCCCCCCCCCTTCTCACTGGACATGTCATAAATCATATTCTTCATTGCTGGGCTGTGGACCCCACACTCCCTTCTGACTCCGGTAACCCAGGATACAATCAGTAAAAGAAACATTTGTCGAATGTAGTTTCAGTTAGTACAATCAGCCACTCTCCTCCACTCCTTATTATGGCAACTTGAAAGCTTTGCAAGTTGACGTTGACTAAAGCAGATCCTGCCTTGCTTACCTGCTGAAACTTATGGGGCCCTTGAATCCCCTTATTCTGAGTAAACCGAGTTAGAGGAATCCTCCAATCCTGAATAAATTGAGTTATTTTGTGCCCCCCTCTCCCCCCTTGCAGTCTAGCATAATTCCAGTGGAGGAGCGGCTGAACCAATCACAGCAGGAAGTGGCAAAATTGAAGGGTTCCCTCAAGAACTACGAAGGCCTGATTGAAACCTACAAGAATCAGGTAGAGAACTTCACCTCTGTGGCGGGCAACCTGTTTCCACCTCCAGAAGCTGTACTGTCGATCTAGGCCTGAGCTCTGTTCACTGTCCAGATTTTCTTGCATTCCACATGACAGGGTGTCCAGCAAAGCTGGAAAACAGGGAAATCGTGGAATTATCAGGGAAATTTGTGGTTTTGGAAATATCAGGGAATTCGTGAAAAAAACGGAATAAATTAGGGGGGAAAACAAGCTGTATTTAAATGTTTAAAAGTCAGGGGAAAATCATGTAAAAAAAAAGGATCGCACTGCAGAGTCAAGCAAAAATGAGCATAACTGTGGCAACAACTTGCTTTCTCAGCTACCGATATTTCTCCATGGCTTAGCCGTTTGGTATGATGTCATCTACGACTGTGCCTTAACTAGATTGCAAGTTACAGGGAAATGTCAGGGAGATATCAGAGAATTTCAAAATGCTTTCCTCCTGGATAACCTGACATGAAGAATAGAATAGAATAGAATTTTTATTGGCCAAGTGTGATTGGACACACAAGGAATTTGTCTTGGTGCAGATGCTCCCAGCGTACATAAAATAAAATATACATTTGTCAAGAATCATGTGGTACAACACTTAATGATTGTCATAGGGGTCAAATAAGCAATGAAGAAGCAATATTAATAAAAATATATTAATATTAATAAAATGTATTAATAAAATAAAAAAGCTCCTTCATTCTGGACTTTAGTTGACTCTAGTTATCCCAACTAGAATTTGCTTGGGTGATGAAACAAAACTGGCCCATCCTCAGTATTTCCTGGTCCAAGAAATAGCAGTTCTTGGTTTGGTTTTGTTTAAATTGTTTTCCCCTAGCCTCAATTAGAAAATTCCCAGCCGCAGGAGAAGCTGAAGTGTAAAAAAAACCCGTAGTCCAAAAATAGAAAGACTCAGGTTATAGTTCCACCCTGGTATCTCCAAGAATGTCCATGATTTGGATCTAGAAAGTGGAGGGAATGTCATATTTTTCGAACTATAAGACACACCTTAGTTTTTGGAGAGGAAAATAAACAAAAAAATCTGCCTACCAGCATCCATCTGGCTCGCATCCTTAGCAAACAGCCTCGAACAGATGTATTAGCCTTGCAAAGCTCTGTTTGAAATGTTATCAGCCACGCAAAACTCCATTTGTGAGGCTGTTTTTTCAGCTTTGCAAAGCTCTGCTTGAGAGGTTGTTTTCAGCCTTGCAAAGCTCCATTTGAGAGGCTGAGTGGGGCTACATTTGGTGTATAACAAGCACCCAGATTTTCACCCTCTTTTAGGAGGGAAAAGGGTGCGTCTTATACTCTGAAAAATACAATAACCTAAGCCAGTGGTTCTCAACCTGGGTCTACGAACCCCTTGGGCAGATTGCGATGTCATCCCAGGGGCTTCACGAAGGCTGGACGAAATGTTACAATTTAAATCGAATTAAATCCAGGTGGTCCGTGGCCGCAGGAGATATTTAAAGGCTAGGGTTAGGTTTAAGAAAAGGCTACGCCCATGATTGTGTTTCTGGAAATGCTGGATTGCCATGCCCATCATCCTGTCTGCTCTGACACTACTACGCCCTGAATATTTATGGGATTTATAGTTGGATGCAGCCTGAGGGCTCCAAGTTGACTTAGCTACACCCCAGTCAATGCTGAGATAAGCAAATATTAGCCTTGACTAAATTTATCCTGGAGGTTCCGGATTGTAGATTTATAGATTATGGATTTATTGTCTGTTTCTCACCCTCTGTTCTTAACTTCTCTCTCTTTGATCCAGGTGGTCAAAACCCGAATGGAAGCCGATGAAGTGACTGTGAAATTGGAACTCTGCGACAAAGAGAATAAAGCACTGAAGGAAGAAATGGCCAAGGAGATTGAAAATGCAAGTGCCTGGTTCCTTTTCTTGAAACTCTCCAGGCCTGTTCAATTCCTCCTTTTTTTGTAAAGGGCTGAACAGGAAGCCCGTGTTGCATTCCTTCCCTTTTGAAGGGGAAAATTCTGCCTGAATTAGGACTGCGGGCAGTTCACTTCTAATTGCTGCTTTAAAAAAAAAACAAAACACACATGACAATTTGGATTGGAAGGCTGCTGTAGCTTCTAGGGGAGATGGTCCATCTCGTCTCTGAATGGCTGGCTTTTCAAATTCATTTCAGCCATCTTCCCATCATTTTAGGATGGACCGTTCATTCATTCATTCATTCATTCATTCATTCATTCATTCATTCATTCATTCAATTTGTAAGCCACCCAACTCTCTAGGGATTCTAGGCGGCTCACAACCAAAAATAAAACATACACTATAATATTAAAGCCTCTAACACCAATTTAGAAACGATTTAAGTTAGCGCGTTATGTACTTAATGTGCTAGATCAGAAATGGCCCTGCAGAAGACAGTAGCGCAGTGATGGCGAACCTTTTTCCCCGCGGGTGCCAAAAGAGCATTTGCACGCGCTATAGCACATGTACGAGTGCCCTGGGGAGGGCAAAAACAGCTTCCCCCGTCCCCCGGAGGCCCTCTGGAGGCCAGAAACAGCCTGTTTCCCAATTTCTGTTGGGCCTGGTAGTTTTGCCCTCCCCAGGCTCCAAAGGCTTCCCTGGAGCCAGGAAGGGTAAAAACCTCCTCCCCTGTCCTCCGGAAGGCTGTTTGGAAGCCAAAAACACCCTCCCAGAGCCTCTGTGTGAGCCAAAAATCAACTGTCCAGCACACACATGCATGTTGGAGCTGAGCTAGTGCAACAGATCCTTAACCAACCCACAGGTATCCTAAGGTTTCTCTGCCAGAATTCAATAACAAAAAGAGGACAGTTTTGGCAGTCTGGTTTTTTTCATGATTTTTTTTCTAAAAGTGAAAATGGTGGTGAAAATGAATGTCTCCCATCATACTTAAATCCCTAACCAAAAATGTCCCAAATGTGATGTTTCTAGAGCTTATTCTTAACTGTCTTATTCCCCTAAAATAGACCAAAAGTGTGCCAGTAAACATAGCTCCACGTGCCACCTGTGGGACCCATAGCTTCGCCATCACTGCAGTAGCGTGTAATTTATTTATTTATTTATTCAATTTTTATGCCGCCCTTCTCCTTAGACTCGGGGCGGCTTACAACATGTTAGCAATAGCACTTTTTTAACAGAGCCAGGCTATTGCCCCCACAATCCAGGTCCTCATTTGACCCACCTCGGAAGGATGGAAGGCTGAGTCAACCTTGAGCCGGTGATGAGATTTGAACCGCTGACCTTCAGATCTACAGTCAGCTTCAGTGGCTTGCAATACAGCATTCTACCTGCTGCGCCACTCCGGCTCATTTGGGGTTAGGAGTGGGGTCCCCCAACATCCGGAGGGCTGAGAAGTCTCCAGAAAAGGACCCCCCTCTTCACTCCCGCCGTTCCTCTTATCCGTCCACAGGCTCGCAAGCAGTTCCAGAACCAAGTGGCCGAGCTGGAGAAACTTCCTGAGATCTTGAAGATCACCGAAACCAAGCTGGCAGAGTGTCAGGAGCAGCTGAAGAGTTATGAGAAGAAAAATATGGATCTGTCTGCCATGATCACAGACCTCCGTCAGCGGGTAAGGGATTGGCAGAAGGCGCCCACACGAACCTCCAGCCGGGGACCAAAGTGAGCTTCTAAGCACCAGGAAGGTGCAATCTTTGTCTCTTGTCTCTTTTTGAAATGATTAAAACAGCTGCACGGCAGAATAAACAGACCCACGGCATGCCTGTCTTTCATTGTGTGTTGCGCTGTCTCCTTTTAAGCTGTGTTGGAATTGGCTCCCACCCCTCTCTTGTCTTGTCTTCCTGGGCCTCCATCCGTGTGCTTCGCTTTGCTTGCCAGGTAGCCGAGACAGATCCCGTGATGGGGAGAGTTTTGCGCACAGGGAAGGTAAGCTAGACCAGTGTTTTTCAACCAGTGTGCCGTGGCACACTAGTGTGTCGTGAGACATGGTCAGGTGTGCCGCGAAGCTCAGAGAGAGAAAGAAAGCAAGAGAGAAAGAAAGCAAGAGAGAGAGAGAAAGAAAGCAAGAGAGAGAAAGAGAACAAGAGAGAGAAAGCAAGAGAGAGAGAAAGAGAACAAGAGAAAGAAAGCAAGAGAGAGAGAAAGAGAGAGAAAGAAAGCAATAGAGAGAGAGAAAGAGAGGGAGGGAAGGAGAGAGAGAAAGACATAGAGGGAGGTAGGGAGGAAGAGAGAAAGAGAGTAAAAAAGAGAGGAAGGAAGAGAAAGAAAGAGGGATGGAGAGAGAAAGAAGGAAGGGCGAGAAAGAGGGAGGGAGAGAGAGAGAAATAGAGCGAAAGAGAGGAAGAGAGAGAAATAATTTTTTTGTCCAAACTTTTTTAGCCCTCCCCCTCCCCCCGCTCAATGTGCCCCAGGGTTTCGTAAATGTAAAAAATGTGCCGCGGCTCAAAAAAGGTTGAAAATCACTGAGCTAGACAGTGTACCTAATTGAAGTCTTCCAATGGAAAACACTGCAGCAGGCTTTTTTGTAAAAATATATTTTACTTTTCTTCTTATCAAACTGCTTCTCTAAACCAGTGTTTCCCAACCTTTTTTGAGCCACGGCACATTTTTTACATTTACAAAATCCTGGGGCACACCACCAACCCAAATGACACAAAATGACACCCCAAGACATTCTCTCTTTTTCCATCCCTGTCTCCTCCCCACCCTTGTGTGTGTGTGTGTGTGTGTATATACTCTTGAACCATTTCCAAAAACAGGTGAGGGCTGGGGGTTTTCTCTCTTATTCTTTGGCTTTTTATCATATGCTTTAAATCAAGAGTCACTTCTCTCTTTTGTTTCTCTCTCTTTCTTCTCATTCTCTGTCTCAATCATTTCCTCATTTCTCTTTTTTCCTCCCCTTTTTGTTCATTTCTCTCACTCTCTCTCTTGCTTTCTTTCTCTCTCACTCTTGCTTTCTCTCTCTTTCGCTTTTCTTTCTCTCTTTCTTTCTCTCTTTCGCTTTTCTTTCTCTCTTGCTTTCTCTCTCTCACACACTCTCTTTCTCTCTCTCTCTCTCACTCTCTCTCTCTCAGCAAAACCTGAGCTTCCTTCTTCGCAGCACACCTGACCATGTCTCGCGGCACACTAGTGTGCCACGGCACACTGGTTGAAAAACACTGCTCTAAACTATCACCTTTACATTTAACCACTATAATTTTTATTTATTTATTTATCAGATTTGTATGCCGCCCATCTCCGCAGACTCATGCCGGCTCACAGCAATAATAATACAATGTAAACAAATCTAATATTTAAGTTAATTTAAAACCCCAATTTAGAAACCAATCATGCATACTAGCATATCATGCATAAATTTTATAAGCCTAGGGGGAGGGAAAGTATTAATTCCCCCATGTCTGACGACAGAGGTGGGTTTTAAGGAGCTTACGAAGGGCAAGGAGGGTGAGGGCAACTCTGATATCTGCGGGGAGTTGGTTCCAAAGGGTCGGGGCCGCCACAGAGAAGGCTCTTCCCCGGGTCCCGCCAAACAACATTGTTTAGTTGACGGGACCCGGAGAAGGCCAACTCTGTGGGACCTAACTGGTCGCTGGGATTCGTGCGGCAGAAGGCGGTCCCGGAGATATTCTGGTCCAGTGCCATGAAGGGCTTTATAGGTCATAACCAACACTTTGAATTGTGACCGGAAACTGATCGGCAACCAATGCAGACTGCGGAGTGTTGGTGTGACATGGGGGATTTAGGAAAGCCCATGATAGCTCTCGCAGCTGCATTCTGCACGATCTGAAGTTTCCGAACACTTTTCCAAGGTAGCCCCATGTAGAGAGCACAATACTACTGTATACATCAGTGTTTCCCAACCTTGGCAACTTGAAGATATTTGGACTTCAACTCCCAGAATTCCCCAGCCAGCGAATGCTGGCTGGGGAATTCTGGGAGTTTAAGTCCAGATATCTTCAAGTTGCCAAGGTTGGGAAACACTGGTATACCTCCACCACTGCAACCACTAAGCACTAAACCACCAACTCACTATAACAAACCAGTCACTGTAACAAACCACACCCATGCAAGGGTGTTTATTTATTTACTTATTAGATTTGTATGCCGCCCCTCTCCGAAGTCTCGGGGCGGCTAACAATAATAAAAAAGACAATGTAAACAAATCTAATGTTAAAAATAATCTTTAAAAACCCCAATTTAAAGAACCAATCATACATACAAGCATGTATAAATTCTATAAGCCTAGGGGGAAGGGAAAATTTCAATTCCCCCATGCCCGAGTCTGCGGAGAGGGGCGGCATACAAATGTAATAAATAATAATAATAATAATAATAATAATAAAAATAATAATAGTGTTACCCCTATTATATAGGTTACAGCCAATCAGGTTGTAGCACATTTAGCAAACCCACCCCGAGTTTTTGGAGAGGGGCGGCATACAAGTCTAATAAATTATTATTTTTATTTTTAGTATTATTATTATTGAAGTCATGATTACCTACTGATTAGCCTTTCCCATGGTTAGAAACCCTTTACTTGCATTGTAAATATTACCTTCAGAAACTGATTTCTGACACCCCTTTTAATATTACAATGCAATTACACACATTTTTCTTTAACCTTGTTTTGTGCGAGGAGATGCCTTTTCGCCCCGGGATCAAATTAGCATATGAAAATGCCACCGTAAGGGTGGAAGGGTTTTTTAAAGCGCGTGGTGAAGATGCTCGCCTCCCTCTTGGAAAGATTGAGAGTTCAATCCTGGGTAGCGGCAGATCTTTCTCTCTTCCTAGGGCAGAAAGGGGGAGAAAATCTGTGAACTCCCCATGGTGTCAGGAAGGGCATCCAGCCGGTAAACGCCCTGCGCCATCCAGTTGCCTCGACTTTACCCCAAATTAAGGGATTACAAGATCGTAAAAAAGGAGTGTTTATATATATATATATATATATATATTTGTTTTCGTAGATTTTCCATATTATTTTCATATCATATATATATATCTATCTTCCTGTTTTGTAATCCTCCTTCAGATAGTCATCAATATTGAAAGAAACAGAAACATAGAAGATTGACGGCAGAAAAAGACCTCCTGGTCCATCTAGTCTGCCCTTACATTATTCCCTGTATTTTATCTTAGGATGGATATATGTTTATCCCAGGCATGTTTACCATATTTACCAACCACATCTGCTGGAAGTTTGTTCCAAGCATCAACTACTCTTTCAGTAAAATAATATTTTCCCACGTTGCTTCTGATCTTTCCCCCAACTAACCTCAGATGGTGCCCCCTTGTTCTTGTGTTCACTTTCCTATTAAAAACACTTCTCTCCTGAACCTTATTTAACCCTTTAACATATTTAAATGTCTCGATCATGTCCCCCCCCTTTCCCTTCTGTCCTCCCCACTATACAGATTGAGTTCATGAAGTCTTTCCTGATACGTTTCATGCTTAAGACCTTCCACCATTTTTGTAGACCGTCTTTGGACCCGTTCAATTTGATCCATATCTTTTTGTAGTGAGGTCTCCAGAACTGAACACAGTATATTCCAAATGGGGTCTCACCAGCGCTCTACACAGCGGGATCACAATCTCCCTATCTTGGGCCGTCTATGGTGACTTAATGGTGGGATAGACATTATCAAGATCAAAAGCTGCTGCTTCTTCCTCTTCCATGAGTGCTAGAAACTTGCCTGGCCTGAAAAAAATCCCAGCACTCAGCTCTCCTTGGCTATTATTTCTACAAAAACTGCTCTATCTTTTCTACGTCTTCGCCCTCAAAACCTAGCTTTACTGCCTGTTTCCAAAGCAAGTTGGCTTCGATATAGGAGAAGAGCAACATCTGTACCCTAAATTCTCTGTGTTGTTTTTTTTCTCTCTTTCTCTTTTCCCTTTTTTAATCCTTTCTTTTTAGATTGAGCTTCAGGGGGACAAGATGGAGTTGGCGCGAGAAAAGTATCAGTCTGCCCAGGAAGAGAATAAGCAGATGACTCTCAAGTTGGAGGAACTGGAGAGGTTAGGAAATGTGGGGGCAATGCTCAAGGGCAATGGGGGGGCGGTGTTTCCAACTTACCCCACTGCTGGTTCGCTCCCTCCTGCATTCCAACGCATGTACAATAATGAAAAAAACCCATAATAATTTTTTAAAAACAAAGCCAGAAAAAATATGCAGATCGCATGCACAGTGTCGGAACTTGGCTTCTGTGCAAGCTCAGAAGAATAGAATAGAATTTTTATTGGCCAAGTGTGATTGGACACACAAGGAATTTGTCTTGGTGCATATGCTCTCAGCGTACATAAAATAAAATATACATTTGTCAAGAATCATGTGGTACAACACTTAATGATTATCATAGGGGTCAAATAAGCAATGATTAAGCAATATTAATAAAAATCTTAGGATATAAGCAACAAGTTACAGTCATACAGTCAACATGGGAGGAAATGGGTGAAAGGAATGATGAGAAAAACTAGTAGAATAGAAGTGCAGATTTAGTAGAAAGTCTGACAGTGTTGAGGGAGTTATTTGTTTAGTAGAGTGATGGCATTCGGGAAAAAACTGTTCTTGTGTCTAGTTTTCTTGGTGTGCAGTGCTCTGTAGCGACGTTTTGAGGGTAAGAGTTGAAACAATTTGTGTCCAGGATGCGAGGGGTCAGTAAATATTTTCCCTGCCCTCTTTTTGACTCATGCAGTATGCAGGTCCTCAATGGAAGGCAGGTTGGCAGTTTTTTCTGCAGTTCTGATTATCCTCTGAAGTCTGTGTCGGTCCTGTTGGGTTGCAGCACCAAACCAGACAGTTATAGAGGTGCAGATGACAGACTCAATGATTCCTCTGTAGAACTGAATCAGCAGCTCCTTGGGCAGTTTGAGCTTCCTGAGCTGGCGCAGAAAGAACATTCTTTGTTGTGCTTTTTTGATGATGTTTTTGATGTTAGGTGACCATTTTAGGTCTTGAGATATCATAGAACCTAGAAATTTGAAGGTCTCTACTGTTGATACTGTGTTGTCTAGTATTGTGAGAGGTGGAAGGGTGGAAGTGTTTCTCTTAAAGTCTACCACCATTTCTACGGTTTTGAGTGTGTTCAGTTCTAGATTGATCTGGCCACACCACAAGGATAATTGTTCAACTTCCCGTCTGTATGCGGATTCATCATTGTCTCGAAGGAATTTAAAAAAAAAAAATACTTTATTAGTTGATTAAAAAATGGGAAGGGGGGGATGGGAGTAAAAAAAAAGAGAAGTAGGAGGGGGATGGGGTAAACAATATTTTTATACAGTAGCTTGTATATATTGTGGTATATACATTCCAAATATTTGTCTATAGGTAATTATTTTGTATTCAATATTCTTATTTGGATAATCTTATAACTGTAGTATTTAGTAGTCCAGGGGTGACGTGGAAAGGAAAGGTAGTTTGGAAGTGGGATAGAAAAGAAAAGAGAGAGAAAAAGAAACAAAGAGAAAGAAAGGAAAGAAAGAAAGAAAGAAAGAGAGAGGGGGGGTAGGAATATGCATTGTGACGACTTGGTTTGATTATGTGGTAGGTTGAGGTCACCAAGGAAGATAATGGGATGGGGGCAGGAGGTTGCCCAAGTTAGGAGGGAGGTTAGTTTAGTTGCATGGGTAATGTCGTAGTTAGGAGCTCTGTAGCACAGAAGGAAACGGAGTGTAGTGTTGAGGGAAATGTCGCAAACTAGGCTTTCAGGGAGGATGAGATCTTGTGTAACTTGAATGTTTTTTAGGTTGAGTGAGCTTTTGTAGAATATGGCTACACCACCCCCTCTGCGGGAGTCGCGGTCAGACCGGAAGACCAGATAGTTACTTTGTGTGATGATGGAGTCAGGATATGAAGAGTTCAGCCATGTTTCACAAACAAATATTAAGTCAAATATGTTTGTGTCAAGTAGGATGAGGAATTCAGATAATTTGTTGATTATGCTTCTTGCATTGATTAGTTTACATTTGAGATTGAGTTCGTGGTCAAGGGTGGGATTGGGTTGAGTTGGGTAGAAATTGGATTGGAATGAGGTAGTAAAAGGCGCACTATCCTATTTGTTGCTTGAAGTGCTGGGGGGGTCCGTTTGAAGATGAGGGATGATGGGTGGAGAAGATGGCTGAGGAGGGACAATGGGTTTGGGGAAGAAGGGAGGATTATGAGATTTGGTCCTGATGCAATCAGAGCGGTAGTCAATGTAGAGGTTAGTTTCACCTTGGTCACAACGTCTCCGGAGTTCGGCCCGTAGTTCACGAGAGCGGATGCGTTGGAGTAGTGTTAGGTCTGGTCTGGATCTGAGTTTGTTGTAATTTGCGTTATTTCTGGCGATGGAGTTCATGGTCCTGATGAACTGTTGTTTGGTAGTTTCGTTTTTGCAGACTATTCTGCACAGCCGGGGAGCCATTGTTCCATCACTGTACTTTAGTACAGGGCCACTTCTAGAAACCGCTAAGATATCGTCAGGGGCGATTGATTGAGGATGATGGTTGTGGATGATACTACGGATATTTGATAGATCGGTTTCCCCGTTTTCTTCTAGGCCAAAAAGTACGGCGTCATGGCGTTTTTGTCCACGTTCCATGGCATCTTGCATCAGGGTGGAGATGTCAGTAGTAGGGTTTGAAGATAGAGGTAGTGGTGGCCTGGGTGGAGTATAAAGTGGTGGTGGTGGAGTGGTGTCGGGTACTTGTTTTGGTGTTATAGTGTGTATCAGATCTTGGATGTTTTTTTCTATGGAGGCAAACCGTAGTTCCATGCTTTCTGAGCATGGTAGCTGGGCTTTAGAGACTGCTGATTGGATTACATCGGGTAGATTGCCAAGGGAGTCTGGTTTGGGAGTGCAGGATGGGCAGCAATAGTAGAAAGAAGGATTATCTTGAAGATAAGTGGCGACATGCTTATTTATGTTAAGGCAGGTAGGATGAGCTGACTTTTTGTGAGTGAGAAGTATTTGTGGGTTATGGTATTAGTAAGTTATTAGTAGTTATCGAGTGGATTGAACTCAAACGGATTGTACTGATTTTGGTGCAAATTTCTATTGAAGGAATTTTTAAAATTTAAAAAAAATTAAAAAGATGGTGGCGCCCATAGACCAGCACCAACCAACCCGGTTCATTGACATCATCGTGATGTCACCAGCAGGACGCTACCAGTTCAGGCAAACTGGTTCAAACCAGGATAAACCCACCCCGGCTCAAGGGAGGAGGAAGACATCTCATCGCTGATTTAATTGCCATTTCTTAGAAAATTCTACATTCTTGATAAATGCGCTGGTGTCTTCAGTCGATTTATTTTTATTTTATTTTATTTATTCGATTTTTATGCCTCCCTTCTCCTTAGATTCAGGGCGGCTTACAACATGTTAGCATTAGCACTTTTTAAACAGAGCCAGCCTATTGCCTCCACAATCCGGGTCCTCATTTTACACACCTCGGAAGGATGGAAGTCTGAGTCAACCTTGAGCCGGGGATGAGATTTGAACCGCTGACCTACAGATCTACAGTCAGCTTCGGTGGCCTGCAGTACAGCACTCTACCTGCTGCGCCACCCTGGCTCCAATTTAATTTATTTACTTAATTTTTGAGAACAAAAACCAAATGCCCTTTTAATTACTTTTTTTTTTAAAAAAATCTATTTTTTCTTGCTATGTTTGTATGTCTTTAAATGTAGACGAATTGATGGCTATGATGCAATGAAGTAATGAATGATGTAATGTCTTTTTTTAAATGTATATAAATTTAATAACTATTTTACATTTTTTTAAAAACCCAAATGCTTTCATAATCCATCTAGACCATCCCTTTGATTTAATCCAGAGGTCTCCAAACTGCAACTTTTAAAAGTTGTAGACTACTGGGTGTCCAGCAAATCTGGAAAACGGAATTATCAGGGAAATCGGCGGTTCGGGAAAGACCAGGGAATTAGTGAAAAAAATGGAATAAATCAGGGGGGGAAACCAAGCTGTGTTAAAATGTTTAAAAGTCGGGGGGAAATCATGTTTAAAAAAAAAAGGATTGCGCTGCCTGGCAGAGTCAAGCAAAAATGAGCATAACTGTGGCAACAACTTGCTTCCTCAGCTACCGATATCTCTCCACAGCTTAGCCGTTTGGTATGATGTCATCTATGACCATGCTTTAACTAGATCGCAAGTTGCAGGGAAATGTCAGGGAAATATCAGGGAATTTCAAAATTTATTTGTTTGTTTGTTTGTTTGTTTGTTGATTGATTGATTGATTGATTGATTGATTGATTGATTGGATTTGTATGCCGCCCCTCTCCGGAGACTCGAGGCGGCTAACAGCGACAATAAAACAGTGTACAATAGTAATTTGGTATTAGAAATGATTAAAAATCCATTAATATAAAAACCAAACATACATACATACATACCATGCATAGAATTTTAAAGGCCTAGGGGGAAAGAATATCTCAGTTCCCCCATGCCTGGCGGCAGAGGTGGGTTTTAAGTTGTTTACGAAAGGCAAGGAGGGTGGGGGCAGTTCTAATCTCTGGGGGGAGTTGGTTCCAGAGGGCCGGAGCCGCCACAGAGAAGGCTCTTCCCCTGGGTCCCGCCAGGCGGCATTGCTTAGTTGACAGGACCCTGAGAAGATCCACTCTGTGGGACCTAACTGGTCGCTGGGATTCGTGCAGCAGAAGGCGGTCCCTGAGGTAATCTGGTCTGGTGCTATGAAGGGCTTTATAGGTCATAACTAACACTTTGAATTGTGACCGGAAACTTATCGGCAACCAATGCAGACTGCGGAGTGTTGGTGTAACATGGGCATATTTGGGAAAGCCCATGATAGCTCTCGCAGCTGCATTCTGCACGATCTGAAGTTTCCGAACATTTTTCAAAGGTAGCCCCATGTAGAGAGCGTTACAAGAGTCAAGCCTCGAGGTGATGAGGGCATGAGTGATCGTGAGCAGTGACTCCCGGTCCAAGTAGGGTCGCAACTGGTGCACAAGGCGAACCTGGGCGAACGTCCCCCTCATCACAGCTGAAAGATGTTTCTCTAATGTGAGCTGTGGATCGAGGAGGAAATGAAAATGCTGGACACCCGGACACTACAACTCCCAGAATTCCTCAGCCTCCATGCTGACTGAGGAATTCTGGGAGTAGAAGTCCCCTAAAGTTGCCGAGTTTGAAGAAGCCTGGTTTAAGGACCAGTAAACGAAAACATATCATCTCCAGATAAATCATGTTGGAGCTCTTATTTCCGCAAGCCACGGCTGCCCGCAAATCACCTGTGGTTCCACTTTAGGAAACTGGAAGCGACAAGTGGGCAGAACGTAGAATTTCTCCAAATCATCGCCAAAAGAGAAGAGTCCATCCATCAGGCCCAGCTTCGGCTAGAGGAGAAGACCAGGGAGTGTGGCTCCTTTGCACGGCAGTTGGAGATGGCCTTTGATGACGCCAAGAAACAGGTTGGTTTACTCCTTGGGTGTTGGGTGCGAAAGCTCCCAAGTCACTTGAAGAGTCCAAACTTTAAAAATTGGTCATAAAACAAGGAATATCCAAGATGAATCCGTCAATGTTTGCACTCTCTCTTCCTAAGAATAACAAGTGAACTACGGTACACTGCTCAAAAAATAAAGGGAACACTTAAAACAACAGAATCTAATTCCAAGTCAATCAAACTTCTGTGAAATCAAACTGTCCACTTAGGAAGCAACACTGGTTGACAATTTCACATGCTGTTGTGCACATTCAACTTTGTACAGAACAAAGGATTCAAGGAGAATATTTCATTCATTCAGATCTAGGATGTGTTCTTTGAGTGTTCCCTTTGTTTTTTGAGCAGCATATATGTATGTATAAGGTGGGAAATATAGAATGAGACTAACAAATTGTACAGATAGACTTAGATAAATATTAATGAAGGTTACAAGGAACCAAATAATATCATACCATGAAATTAGGGAGAAATATTTTGGAAAAGCTGGTAAGTATTCTTCGTGTTTGTTTCGGTTTATGTATTTTTTTTTCTATTTTTTTTTAAATTTGTTGTCTTTTTTAATAATAATAAAAACTTAATAAAGATTATTTTAAAAGAGAATAAAGAGCCAGTTGTAGAAGATTTAACAAGGAGAAGATTTCTGATGAGAACTCCCATGACATCTTCCTTCCAGAAAACTCTGGAACCTTAAGCGTTCTTGATTGATTGATTGATTGATTGATTGATTGATTGATTGATTGATTGATTGGATTTGTATGCCGCCCCTCTCCGTAGACTCGGGACGGCTAACAACAGTGATAAAAAACAGCATGTAACAATCCAATACTAAAACAACTAAAAAAAACCCTTATTATAAAACCAGCAACACCTGGATATTCCGACCCTCTGCCACCCCAGAGATCGGTGCCCCCTCCCCTGCCTCTCCAGCGTCAGGTTGGCCAAATATATCATTCATACTATTTCCATCTCACTCACACCGTAGTCCCACCCTCCATATCCATCCCACCCACCCCCCATTCATCCCGTAATCATCCACCCAATGCATATCCACCCTTAGCTTGGATTCGTCCTTTGGATGGTAACGTTGGTCTTTGAGAGAAAGGCCAACAACTCTTTAAGATCGATGGCAACTAAGCAAGGATCCCGTCAACTAAACAATGCCGCTTGGCGGGGCCCAGGGGAAGAGCCTTCTCTGTGGCGGCCCCGGCCCTCTGGAACCAACTCCCCCCCAGAAATTAGAATTGCCCCCACCCTCCTTGCCTTTCATAACCTACTTAAAACCCACCTCTGCTGCCAGGCATGGGGGAATTGAGATACGCTTTCCCCCTAGGCCTTTACGTATGTCTGAATGTATGTTTGGTTTTTATATTAATGGGTTTTTAATCGTTTTTAGTATTGGATTATTATTGTACACTGTCTTATTATTGCTGTTAGCCACCCCGAGTCTCCGGAGAGGGGCGGCATACAAATCCAATAAGTAAGTAAGTAAGTAAGTAAGTAAGTAAGTAAGTAAGTAAAAGTAAGTAAGTAAGTAAGTAAGTAAGTAAAAGTAAGTAAGTAAGTAAGTAAAAGTAAGTAAGTAAAAGTAAGTAAAAGTAAGTAAGTAAGTGTAAGTAAGTAAGTAAGTAAAAGTTTAGTAAGTAAGTAAGTAAAAGTAAGTAAGTAAGTAAGTAAGTAAGTAAGTAAGTAAGTAAGTAAGTAAGTAAATATCGTCCTCTGAATTTGAAAAGGGACCAAGCAGCTCTCCTTTCCTGGGATGGAGATGCATTGGCCCTTCGCTTACCCAATTTTTTCTCTCTACCTTCAGTTGGAGCAAACAAGGGATCGTGCAGCAGTGAGAGAGAGGACTTCTCAGTCAAAGATGCTGGACCTGGAAACTCAGCTGAGCAAGACAAAGGCCGAACTGAACCAGCTACAACGCAGTAAAGATGACGTAAGGAGCCTACAATAGACCTCCTACACGTTAGGAAACCTAGCCTGGCTGTTTTTATGTAGGGAGGGTGTTATAGAAACATAGAAGATTGACGGCGGAAAAAGACCTCCTGGTCCATCTAGCCTGCCCTTATACTATTTCCTTTATTTTATCTTAGGATGGATCTATGTTTATCCCAGGCATGTTTACATTCAGTTACTGTGGATTTACCAACCACGTCTGCTGGAAGTTTGTTCCAAACATCTAAGACTCTTCCAGCAAAATAATATTTTCTCACATTGCTTCTAATCTTCCCCCCAACTAACCTCAGATTGTGTCCCCTTGTTCTTGTGTTCACTTTCCTATTAAAAACACTTCCCTCCTGAACCTTATTCAACCCTTTAACATATTTAAATGTTTCGATCATGTCCCCCCTTTCCCTTCTATCCTTCATACTATACAGATTTCATGAAGTCTTTCCTGATATGTTTTATGCTTAAGACCTTCCACCATTCTTGTAGCCCGTCTTTGGACCTGTTCAATTTGATCAATATCTTTTTGTAGGCGAGGTCTCCAGAACTGGACACAAATGGGGTCTCGCCAGCGGGTTATAGGTCCAATGGTGGCCTCCAGTTAAGCAGGAACCAGTGCTGATTCTTTATCGTGGAATCAGTTTGAGGTCTTCAGTGTCAGGCTTCCAAATAGCCTCCGAAATTAGGCACAGCATTCCTCAAAGTTCGAATTTATTAACAGAGCCATGTTGGCACATCTGGGAGAAACCCGAATCTAAAGCCACAAGGGTTTCTCACCCAGTTTAGTTTATTCTCTTGCTCCCACAGCCACAAGTTCATCACATTGACCAGTCATCTTCTCCCAAACTGTCCGTTAAATCCCATCAGCTTCTGGACAGGTGCTGAACAAAGGATGACCTTGAGCATCTAGAAGGATTTTGTTACGGCTACATGTCTTACATCCCTCATTTCGGCCTGACATTCCTTAACTAGATCGCAACTTACAGGGAAATGTCAGGGAATTTCAAAATGCTTTCCCTCTGGACACCCTGGCTTATTCACCAGAGACCCAATTCCTTGTGTGTCCAATCATACTTGGCCAATGAGGAATTCTGTTCTGTTCTTCTTTTTTTTCCTTCCTCGCGCAGGGAGAACGCCGGTACCAAAGCCGCCTCCAGGACTTGAAAGATCGCTTGGAGCAGTCCGAGAGCACCAACCGCAGCATGCAGAACTACGTGGCGTTCCTTAAATCTTCATACGCCAACGTCTTCGGAGACAGCATCTTGTCCAGTTCCCCCATTCGTCCCCAGTCTCCTTTTTAAGCCACTTCCTGGTGCTATCTGTCTATCCCTCCTCCATCATTCCTTGCACCAGGCTGGGTGGGAGGGAGGGAGGGAGAGAGGGAGGGTCCCCTAACCAATTTACAAAGCCATAATCTGATTCAGGAATCTGCCTCTCTCGGAATCCAGCTCTGACTTTGCGCAGGGAGAGGGGGATCTAAGCCGCCGCTTGCCAAGTCTCCTAGTGCCTTAAACCCAGCTCCCATCGTTCACAGTACCCTGCGTGATTTTCAGTCAATTTTTTAAAAATAATCTTTTCTGAAATGTTTTGCATTCACGTTTTTGGGGAAATCGCTTTCTTTCCCGATTCCTCAAGTTTCCAAGATCATGTGGTAGGGTACCGAAGCCGTATGGGAAGTTTACTTGCTGGCTAGCACTTGTGTGCAATTTTCTTCCTCAAACCAAATGCGTGCTATGTAAGAAACAAAATAATTTCTTTCCCCAACTTCTACTGTATTTTGATGCACAACACAGTATGATGACATATTTGGAACCCCAGTTTTAAGAGAGATGTGTGTTAAATATCCTGATTCAATGGCACTGTTCTTAAGTCTTCCCCTTAGGTTTATTTTGTAAGAGTTACTAGGGTTTGCATTTACCAAGCCACATATATTTTCTTTTCTGTAAAGCAACGATTATTCTGTTGGTTAAATATTAATCTAATCAGTTTTTCTCCCAACTGGGCGCGCGGCCGAAATTGCAGAATGTTCAGGAAAAAAATCTTAACTTTTACGCTGTTTACCAAGTGATTTCAATCCTGGAGCAGGCTTTCATTTTTTTTTCCTCGACTGAATTAGAGAACCCATTTTGCTTTGCAGAATGTAAAACGGCTCTGTGCTTTTGTCGCGTACTGTTCTTTGTTTCTGTGCAAGGAATCAACGAAACAAGAGAGTCAACTTTTTACGATTCTTAATATTTATGTGTGAGACCATCACTTTTGCCTTCAAAAGTTTTGAAAGATTTAAATTGACCTGTGCCTTTTTTTAAAAACGTGAAAATATACTTATGATAAAAAAGTTTTTTTTCCCCACCTCTTGAAATATCTTCATTTTTTCTATTTGTGGGTGTGCTTTTAATGCTTTAACAAAACAAAAACAACCCAAACCCTTTGCACAAACGACATAATAATGTAACTGTGTTATGTAACTACCCTGTTTCCCCGATAGTAAGACACCCCCGATTGTAAGATGTATCGGGGGTTTCAGGGGGGTCGGCTAATATAAGCCGTACCCCGAAAGTAAGACATATGTCTTACTTTCGGGGAAACACGGGGGTATTGCCGGGGGGGGGAGCCCGATGACGTCGCTTCCAAGCTCCCCGCGTGCCCTTCGCCTCGCCGCAGCGCCACCGCCTCTTCCCCAGCTTGGCAAAGCGAAGGACGGCGCTGGTCCGAAGCGAGCCGAGCGGGCGGCGGCTTGCAGCGAAGGCGCTCGTCCCAGCAACCGAGTCCTGCCGAGGCTCGGCTGCAAGCGGCCAGCGAGGCCGACCAGCTCCGAGGCGAGCGGCCGGAGCTGCGCCCTCCTTCGCCCGCCTCCTTTCCGGCAGGCAGGTGGGGCTGCCCAACTGCGCAGAGCGGCTCCTCCCCTCCAGACACATGCTTCCCCGACACGTGTCTGTGGCTCCACGCGTGCACGCCGCTTGGAGCCCTAAGGTTGAACTTGGAAAAGGGCTCACGAGGCTCCTATCCCGCGGCTGCCCTTCTGGACTCTGGGGAGATGCCTTCGGGAACGCGACCCTTTCAATTTTTTTCCAATGTAAGACATACCCCGAAAGTAAGACGTAGTGGGGCTTTTGGGGGTAAAAAGAAAGTAAGACACTGTCTTACTTTCGGGGAAACACGGTATGACATAATAATAGGCTGTCTCAGCTGAGCCTCCTGGATTTAAATTAACACTTTTTTTTCCTGACAAATGTGAATTGCATTTAAAGGCGGCTAGGAAGAAAACCCACTTGCCTCCTTCATACATCGATCCTCCTCCTCGCCAATCCAAATTCACAAGTCTAAAACCATTGGCAAGGCTCCATTTAATCATCCCATTTCGTGATGGATCCATTGATCCAGGGCTCGAATGTCATTCCCTTCCAAAACCTGATTGGGGATGGTGATGTGTGGTGGAGAACCGGAGAGAGGGGGAAGCCCTTAGCACCCCTAGCAAAGCGCCCCAGGAAGGGAGAGTGCCAAGGGGTGGAATTTGGGGGGTGGTATCTGTTCTGCCCTTCCTCTGTCCCTTTCCTTTGGTTCACCCCATGCCTGCCCCACCTCTAAAGTATTATTATTATTATTATTATTATTATTATTATTATTATTATTATTTATTAGATTTGTATGCCGCCCCTCTCCGTAGACTCGGGGCGGCTCACAACAATAACAAGAACAATGTAAAAACAAATCTAATAATTTAAAAAACACTAAAAACCCCATTATTAAAAGCAAACACACACAAAAACATTCCATGTATAAACTGTATAGGCCCGGCGGAGATGTGTCAGTTCCCCCATGCCTGACGGCAGAGATGGGTCTTAAGAACTTTACGAAAGGCAAGGAGGGTGGGGGCAGTTCTAATCTCTGGGAGGAGCTGGTTCCAGAGGGTCGGGGCCGCCACAGAGAAGGCTCTTCTGGGTCCCGCCAAACGACATTGTTTAGTCGACGGGACCCAGAGAAGGCCAACTCTGTGGGACCTAACCGGTCGCTGGGATTAATGGGGCAGAAGGCGGTCCTGGAGGTATTCTGGTAAAGTAGTCTTTCTGCTATCAACATTTACTTTAAGGGTTCCCTTGTTCCCGACTCTAGGGGGCGGTGTTCATCTCCATTTCAAAGCCAAAGAGAGAGCGCTATCTGAAGACATTCTCTGTGGTCATGTAGCGGCATGACTAAACGCCAAAGGTGCACAAGATTGATACCTTCCCACCTAAGATGGTCCCTAATTCTCTACTTGCATTTTTGATGTGCTTTTGAACTGCTAGGTTGGCAGAAGCCGGGACAAGTAACAGGAGCCCACTCTGTTAAGCAGCGCTAGGGATTCGAACCGCCGAACTGCCAATTTTTTGATCAACAAGCTCAGCTTCTTAGCCACTAAGCCACCGTGTCCCCCATATTTTTTTTTTCTAAGTCTTTCCATTAAACTCAAAAGTCTGATTTTATTTTTATATTCACTTTGAGACTCTTCTATATTAGGCTGTGAATCCTACTCCAACATTTCTTTGCTTGGTCGCATGTCCACCATAAATGCTAAAACGCCCCTGTTCTGTCTGGACAGAACAAATATTAAAAAGCAAACCCACACATGCTTGGAACATTGATCAAAGCAAAAGTAGTATTAGATTAGATTAGATTTATTGGATTTATATGCCGCCCCTCTCCGCAGACTCGGGGCGGCTCACAACAATGGTAAAAAAACACTACATAGTAACAAATCTAATATTTAGCAATCTAAATTACAGTTTTAGGTTAAAAAGTCCAAAAAAAAGAAACCCCAATATATAAAAAACAAGCACAACAAGCTTAACACAAAGTCCAGCAAGAAATAAGTGAATTCTCAGGCATTTCAGGCTGACGATGTTCCCTTCCAAAGAGCACAGATAACAGTCCGGGATGCACGCCAGCTAGAGGCAAAAATCTTCCCCAATGAGGTGTCTCTGGCATTTTTCACTTCATTCACTGTTCAGGGCTTAACCAGCTTCTGTAAAAGCAGGAATCAAAATCCATGGAATCGGAAGCAGTCTCCTAAGGCACCGTCTTCATGATGAACGTTGCTTGCCATACCTCCTATCAGCCTGTCCTATATATACTGACAAGGTGTGGCTAAATGCCCCATAGATCTAATCGATGCGTAGACCTCCTTCTAGAGAGATATTCATGCCTGGCTCTCATCCTTCTGACCCTCGCATCTAAGGGTCCTCAAAGTCCCCATCGTCCTCTGACTCAAACAATACCCTAACGGTGTTCTACAGTCTCTGGTGGTTCCCCAGTCTCCAATTCCCCTTCACTCTCAGACTCAGACGGCGAGAACACTGGCCTGCGATGCCAGTATTGCTCTGTCTCCTGATCCTCAAAATCTGACCCACCGAGCCAGATGTGGACCACTCACAACTGCCCCTTTCCATTTCCAATACACATTTGAAAGAAATACCTTCTACAAATTCATGGCAGCTTATCTGGGATTAAATACCAGTGATGCATCAACTTATAGAAATTTGAGACCCCGAGCAGTCAGAGTAGAGCTGGAAGGGACCTTGGAGGTTGCCTTCCCTGCTTCAGCAGGAGACTGTATACCAGCGGCCCCCAAACTATGGCCCGCGGGCCGGATGTGGCCCGCTGAGGTCTTTTAACCAGCCCGCGACAGCACACACAAGATTTTACCGATCGATATAATAAGCTCCCAAATCTCCTGTCCACTCACCGCGGTCGGCTACTGAGCGAGGAGGAGGTGGAGAGGCAAGAGGCAGGGAGGAAAGCGGGCCTGCAATTGGCCCCTTTCTTTGCCACCTTTAGGGAGAGAAACTGCTGCTGCTCTATGGCAGAGCAGCCACAGATCCTCTCCCTAAAGGGGAGAAAGTAAGGGCCTGGTTAAATGGCCCGCGGGCCGTAGTTTGGGGACTGCTGCTCTATAACTTTCATTATGTATTTTACTACGTGTATACCCACTAAAACCCTCATTGTGTATTGGACAAAATCAATCAATCAATAAAAACACTGCTGCGATTCATCCCAAAATCATTTCAGTTTATGGAGAGGATGTAATGTCAAGACAGCAGGTGACAAAAGGGGTCCATTTTCTGTACCACATCATCAGTCACAACAGACAGCTGTCCATTTCTGTCTTTATTTATTTATTTATTTATTTATTTATTTATTTATTTATTTATTTATTTATTTATTTATTTATTACTTAGATTTGTATGCCGCCCCTCTCCGAAGACTCGGGGCGGCTCACAACACATAGAACAAATCATAAATAATGTGACAAGTTTAAAATATTTAAAGATTTAAAAAAAGACCCCCATATACTAACAGACATACACAAATTTCCGTCCTTTTGAAATTGGAATTCCGTACCCATTTTGCACTTCGCACTTGGAGGGAAACAGAATGAGGATGCTCATCTCTAAATCTTCATCACAATGCTAGCCGATGATCTATTGACCCCGGACGCTGCTCCTTCTCTTCTGCTGGCTTCCCGCTACACGACAATAACACCGACTTCCCCCGCGAACATTCCCTGCAGGAGCTACGTGCCTTGTAACCTTCCTTTCCAGATAACCCTCGTATGTATACTAGTACTGTAGTTTCAAGTTCAAAATCCAGAACCCACAAACGCAAAGCAGGCAAGGAAACTGGCGTTCAAAGCAGACCCCGTCCCTCTAACCCTTCTTAATACTTTGTAATACTTTAATTTAATACTTTAATACTTTTCCTGCTTCGAACCAGGACAGCATGCAAAACAGGACCAGCTGTGAGAATAAACCGTGTGGGAACTAGCTGAGAACTAGCCCGCATAATTCCCGGCCCCAGGATTTCCTCTTCCGAAGGGCTCTCATCCGAGGCATGTTATCTTTCTGCAAACAGGCGTCAGAGAATGCAAGAAAGAAACCATAGGGATTCTCTGGGCGCCCTCCTTCTCAAACCGCCAAATGGTGGCACAAGCAGAGTTAGATAAATTTTCAGTTTGGTTTTCTTTTAAAGAACAGTCCCTCTTAGAAGACAGCCTAAATTTCCCAAGTTCCTTCTATTAAACTTCCCGAGTTCTATTAAAGAAGTTCCCAAGTTCTATTAAAGTTCCCAAGTTTTCTCAAAGTTCCCGAGTTCTATTAAAGTTCCCAAGGTCTATTTAAGAAGTTCCCAAGTTCTGTTAAAGTTCCAAAGTTCTATTAAAGTTCCCAAGTTCTGTTAAAGAAATTCCCAAGTTCTATTAAGGTTCCAAAGTTCTATTAAAGAAGTTCCCAGGTTCTATTAAAATTCCCAAGGTCTATTAAAATTCCCAAGTTCTGTTAAAGAAGTTCCCAAGTTCAACGAAGTCAACGAAGCAGTGGAAGTGATGTGCCGGTGCCTGGAGGCTGTTGGGGCCTGGATGGGTGTCAACAGACTCAAACTCAACCCGGATAAGACGGAGTGGCTGTGGGTTTTGCCTCCCAAGGACAATCCCATCTGTCCGTCCATTACCCTGGGGGGGGAATTATTGACCCCCTCAGAGAGGGTCCGCAACTTGGGCGTCCTCCTCGATCCACAGCTCACATTAGAAAAACATCTCTCAGCTGTGGCGAGGGGGGCGTTTGCCCAGGTTCGCCTGGTGCACCAGTTGCGGCCCTATCTGGACCGGGACTCATTGCTCACAGTCACTCATGCCCTCATCACCTCGAGGTTCGACTACTGTAATGCTCTCTACATGGGGCTACCTTTGAAAAGTGTTCGGAAACTTCAGATCGTGCAGAATGCAGCTGCGAGAGCAGTCATGGGCCTACCTAGGTATGCCCATGTTTCACCATCACTCCGCAGTCTGCATTGGCTGCCGATCAATTTCCGGTCACAATTCAAAGTGTTGGTTATGACCTTTAAAGCCCTTCATGGCATCGGACCAGAATATCTCCGAGACCGCCTTCTGCCGCACGAATCCCAGCGACCGATTAGGTCCCACAGAGTGGGCCTCCTCCAGGTCCCATCAACTAAACAATGTTGGTTGGCGGGCCCCAGGGGGAGAGCCTTCTCTGTGGCGGCACCGACTCTCTGGAACCAACTCCCCCCGGAGATCAGAACTGCCCCTACTCTTCCTGCCTTCCGTAAACTTCTCAAAACCCACCTTTGCCGTCAGGCATGGGGAAACTAAACATCTCCCCCTGGGGCCGCTGAATTTATACATGGTATGCTTGTGTGTGTGTATGTTAGTATAGGGTTTTTTTTAAACTTTTAATATTTTAATTAATTGGATTATGTATTGGATTGTTTTTCACTTGTTGTGAGCCGCCCCGAGTCTTCGGAGAGGGGCGGCATACAAATCCAAATAATAAATAAATAAATAAATAAAGTTATATTAAAGTTCCCAAGTTCCTTCTCTCTAAAGTTCAAATCCATGCAACCGTCCCGTCTGTTTCTGACACAGGTTAATCCCACCTGTCTGCTTTTGACATCATCAGACAAAACCCCAATGCTCTCAACCTCTGAATTTGCTGAAATAAATAACATCACAAACTCCACTCAACCATGTTGAATTCTTTCATTTGGTATCTTGCAATGAGAGTTTGAGATGAAATATCATCTCGGGGGCTTGGGGGGTGAACGGTGAACCTTCGTTGTTTTGTTTTTCCACCTGTCCAAACAGAATTGAGTTACACAGAATGATTAATTGTAGGCTGAATTTTAAAATCCCACTTCCGCATAACAGATCTCCATCCTGGTTACCTTAAACATCACTGCAGGATTGGAATAAGAAATGGATAGATGGATGGATGGACGGACGGATGGGCAGACAGACAGACAGGCCGACCAATAGCAATAGCCCTTAAATACCGCTTCACAGTGGTTTTACAGTCCTCTCTATGTGGTTTACGGTGTCAACCTCTTGCCCCCAACAATTTGAGTCTTCATTTTACCTGCCTTGGGATAACCTTGACTCCCTTCTGCCGCACGAATCCCAGCGACTGATTAGGTCCCACAGAGTTGGCCTTCTCCGGGTCCCGTCGATGAAACAATGTCATCTGGCGGGGCCCAGGGAAAGAGCCTTCTCTGTGGCGGCCCTGGCTCTCTGAAATCAACTCCCCCCGGAGATTAGGATTGCCCCCACCCTCCTTGCCTTTCGCAAACTCCTTAAAACCCAGCTCTGCTGTCAGGCATGGGGAAATTGATTCCCCTGGGCCGTTTCCGTTTTATGTATGGTTTGTCTAAGATGTATGACTGTTTTTATATTAAGGGGTTTTAAATTGTTTTTAACTATTGGATTAGTACTGTTTTCTTGTTGTGAGCCGCTACGAGTCTTCGGAGAGGAGCGGCATACAAATCTAATTAATAATAATAATAATAATAATAATAATAATAATAATAATAATAATCGAACTGCGAAATCGCAGGCAGCCGGCAGGCAGCAGAAGTAGCCTGCAGTACCTCCCTCTAACCACTGCACTACCATCGCTCCTAAATGTAAAGAAACACATGTAGCGCTTGACTTAACAGTTCGTTTAGTGACGGTTCAAAATTCAAAGTTTAGGGACTGTTTGAAGTCTGCCCAAAGTCTTTTTATGTTGCATAAAAGAGGAAATATTGCCCTTATTGCAAAGGGTTACACAGCCGTTGCTATCTCTTTTGTCCCATGAGAGTGGTCATTTTGGAGTTGTTCCACTTGTGTTTCTTTTTCTCCTGGGGTAAAAAGGAAAGGGGAGGAGAGAGAAAGAAAAGGAAAAAGGGAAGGATACATTAAAGGGAGTGAAGGAGAAAGAGAAGAAAAAGGAAGGGAAGAGGAAGGAAAGGAAAAGAAGGGGAAGGGAAATAAATGAATGAAGGGAAGGGAAGGGAGGAAAGGAAGGAAAGGAAAGGAAACTAAGGAGGAAGGGAACTGTTGTGATTCAGCCTGAGGCTCCTCAGGGAACGGCTGGAACTCTGCCGGATCCATGCTCAGAGGGGGAGGACGATGAACAGGAGGGGGAGGACCAGGCAGAAGAGGAAGAGGAGGAGGGAGAGCAGCCTGAGACCCCTGGGGGGGGGCTCTCCCCAGCGAGTAGCCTGGATTCATTAGATGAAGACGCCCAGGCTATCATAGATATGAGGCAGAGACGGGCAGCCCAAAGAAGGGGCCAATTAGAAAGGTATTTCCATCCCTGAATTGGTAACAGCTGGGTTTGGGTGTGGTTCTCCTCAGCAGGGTTGAAAAGGCAGGCCCGCCCTTACTGTATTGTGGAGAGTTATCTATTGGGAGTCCTGTGACCTTGCTTCGATTCTTGGCGTCTCTGATCCTGGCTTGTGGCTTCGAAGGCTGAAGACTTGGGGGAGGCGTGGGTTTTATTACCTCCAGTGTTGTTTTTGCCAGCAAGAATCCTGTTTTATTGCCTGGCCATCGTGAAACCTCTGTGAAGCTTCATAACGTTCCTGTCTGTAAGAACAGTTTTTGTTACCTGTGTTTGCTTTCAAATATATAAACTGCCTTTGCTTTTTACAAGTGTGTCTGGCTACTCTTTTTAGTTGGTGTTGGCATCTGGGGGGACCCAGACAGAACAGAAACGAAGAAGGCTAGTAAGATGTATAAACTTTTACTACAGCCCCAGGTGTTATCAGAAATAGTTTGAATTCCTGATAATTCAAGAAAGAATGACTTTGGGTTGAGTTAACTAAACACCCACTTCCTTGCAAATTGCTCTCCACCTTAAAAATAAATACTCCTAGGAGCCCTTTTCCTACATAATGCTTTAATAAATGCTTGCTCTTGCTGCCCAAGAAGCAACCTTATCTATTTCTCCAAGCTGGCCCCCCCAAAACCCCACCACCAAATTTAAGGAGATGCACATGATCGAATAAAATAGTCCAATAAACGGTTAATGGTTTAGCCCTTTCCAAAATAAGCAAGGATTTTGTTTTTGTTTTTTTTAAACTCACTCTCTTTTAAAAGGACATGATAAGCAACTGGCAAAAAAATGACAAGAGAAATGTTGACGTGGAGATTAGGCGGAGGAGGAGGAACAAGGAGGAGGAGGAGGAAAGGGTGGTGGAGGAGAAAAAGAAGAAGGAAGAAGAAGGAAAAAGAAGAGGAGGAAGATATGCTAAGAAGGAGAAGGAGGAAGAAGAAGAAGAAGAAGAGGAGGAGGAGGAGGAGGAGGAAGAAGAAGAGGAGGAGGAGGAAGAAGAAGAAGAGGAGGAGGAGGAAGAAGAAGAAGAGGAAGAAGAGGAAGAAGAGGAAGAGGAGGAGGAGGAGGAAGAAGAAGAGGAAGAGGAAGAGGAGGAGGAGGAGGAGGAAGAAGAAGAAGAAGAAGAAGAAGAAGAAGAAGAAGAAGAAGAAGAAGAAGAAGAAGGAAGCTATGCTAAGTGCTTAAACTCAATTTGATTTGAAAAGATTGTAAAAATAATATTTTGAAATTTTAAAACTTTGCAGAAAAAAAGCTCTTTGCTGGAGCTGACAGAAGCTGAGTCACGTAGTCAGATTATGCGAAGAGGCAACCGATGGGTATTTTTCGAGACTCGGGGATCATCCTAGGACAAGTGGACAAAAAGATTTTCAAATTTCAAATTTGTAGCCCTTTTCAACTCCGGGACCCCAATCTGGTTTTCCCCTCCTAAAAGGGCTTCAGAGGAACAAACCATATTTCACAGCCCATCCAGGTGGTTTAAAGCAATGGTTCTGGACCCAACCCTCCTCCTGAAGCTGCTCTCCAGGTGCGCCAGCATTAACAGCTGCTGGGTGGGAACCCTGGGAACTGTAGTCCCAACCCATCTGGAGGCCATCCAGTTGGTGCATGCCATTTGGGAGATGTTAATCTTTCAAAATCTTTTATTTAGCCCCAGCAGAAGCCCTGCGGCCTCATTCGTTTGCTAAATGTGCTTCCATTATTCATCCTTGGAATTTACTGCTGGTTATAAATAATGCAAAGAGAGAGTGGGAAGGAGGGAGGGAGGGGGGGAGAGAGAGAGAGGGAAGGAGAGAGAGAAAGAGAGTTGGGAGGGGGACAGAGAGGAAGGGAGGGGGGAGAGAGAGAAAGAGGGAGAAAGAGAGAGGGAGAAAGAGCGAGAGAGAAAGGGAAAGGAGAGAGAGAGGAAGAGGGAGAAAGAGAGAGGGAGGGAGGGGGAGAGAGAGGTAGAAAGAGAGAGAGGAAGGGAGAGAAGGAGAGAAAGGGAGGATAGAGGGAAAGGGAAAGATAAAAGGAAGAGGGAGGGAGGAGAAAGAGAGGGAGAAAGAGAGAAAGAGAGGAAGGGAGGGGGAGATAGGGAGAAAGAGAAAAGGAGAGAAGGAGAGAAAGGGAGGATAGAGGGAGGGGGAAAGAGAGAAAGGAAGCGGGAGGGAGGAGAAAGAGAGGGAGAAAGAGAAGGAGAGGGAGGGAGGGGGAGAGAGGGAGAAAGGGAGAGAAGGAGAAAGAGAGAAAGAGGGGAGAGGGAGAGATAGAAAGAGGGAGGGAGGGGGAGAGGGGGAGGAGAAAGAGGGCGAGAAAGAGAGAGAGAAAGAGAGAGGGAGGGGAGGGGAGAGAGAGGGGGGAAGAAAGAGAAAGAGAGAAGGAGGGAGGGGGAGACAGAGATTGAAAGAGAGAGACAGACACAGAGAGAGTGGGAGTGGGGAAGGGAAAAAAGATCCTTAGACAAGGAAAATATTTTAAAGCGGAAAAGGGGAAATGATAAGAGGAGCCATATTGGCAAAATTAAAGCTTTCTCTTGCCAACGCGCAACAGCTCCTACTGCCTCCAAAGACAACCCGGGAAACACACCCCGACACACCCTGCGGGAAACCATAACAATCCAGAGAAGCAAGGAGACAACTCAAGACCAGAAGGGAAGAAACAGAAAACAAGTCTTGTTTGGTGCCAGCTGCTAATTAGAGTCCCATAACAGGGACCAAAACTCACCGATATTTTCTTTGATCACACAGCTCTCGTTAACAGTGTTGGCAGGAGATAATGATCCCAACTCCTCAGTTCAAAATTCATCATTGAAATAATACGGTGTTTTTTAAAAATCAATTTAACAAAAATTAAATAGCCAAAAGGCGTGGTCGATTGTTCTAGAGATCTATTCACGCAGAGACCTCCTCTTGCATAGCCACTCTTGCCTTCTAACAACCCTGCGCACCCCAACATTAAGAAGGGGCTCTTCCTCTTCTCCTGAATCACTCATGTGCACCTCGGGAAGTGCAGAGGGTCCTGGTTGGCTTTTAGCCTCTGACCCCACATCCTCTCCAACCTCCTCGCTATCCGACTTGGGTGCCAGGTACATGAGCCTAGGGTACCAACCCACAACCATCTCTCGATTCTCGGGGTCCGTGACAAGCTGTGCGGGATGCAGACGGGCCCCAACCAGTAATGGGCTGCTGTCCCTATGGGGCGGGGAAGCAGTGGGGTAGTAAGATTTTGCATTATTTATTGAATACTTAATAGTCCCTTAGTTCCTTTTAAAATAGGAAATAATTAAATAGTATGTTTTTGCCCATAAACGCTTTAATCACTTTAATCCTTATCTAGAACTGAACTTTTATAGCAATAAAAAGAAAATTGAGCTACTTGCCTAATCTGTTATCATACTGAACTCTGTGGGTTCAGGACAAAACCTTGAAATGTGACCGTACTCCTCAACCAATCATGCTGTTTATCATTTGTCCTTTTTGTGGCTATTCAAATAATGGGACTTCATCGATTTAAAAAGGATTCATTTAGCACCTATTCGAAAACTTATCTTGGTTGGTAAGCCGCTCCTACCCGGTCACATGACCATCAAGCCACGCCCACAAAATAAGCCACGCCCACAGTGTGACAGTAAAAATTTTGACAGCTCATCGCTGGCCACAACTGATATCATCTCTTATCTTCAACTAATAATATTGCCTGAATCACATTTCAAATTCCCAGTAGTTCAGTCTATCTAAGAATTTATTTCAAGTGGCTAATTTTAATAATATTAAATGACAGGCTGGACGGCTTTTCTCATATTTTCTCACTTTCTCCTTCCTGGATTGGATTAATTGAAACCAGCCATATATGGCCCAGGGCCCAAGATTTCTCCATGGACCACCCAAATTTTTTGGCAGACCCCCAGTAGTCCATGGACCAAAGGTTGGCGACCTGTGGTCTAAAGTGCAAACCACAAAAGCATTTGACTACTTAACTCCTGGCCAAGACCCAGGATGGGAGGGAGGAGGACCACATAGGATTACCCCATTACTCCCAACAGAATACCCTATTGTTCTGTCGAGCTCTCTGGCAGAATCCTCCCAAAAAGTCAGATACAAATTTAAGACACACACACGTTTGAAAATTCAAAACAATGTTCTTTATAAGGAAAATTCACTTAAACTAAGACCTCTTTTTGTATAGCAAAGAGCACTCGTCTCCAAACAAACTGGTAATTTGTACAAGTCCCTTATCAGTTCTGAGATACTTAGCTTGCAGCTGTGAGGCAATTCACAGTCCTTCTTCTTTCACAAAGTGAAGCACCCTTTGCTCTGGTTTAATTTCAAAGCGGGGGAAAAGCAACACACCAAGGTCGAAGTCAGCAAGGCAGGCACGAAACACAACGATCAGATAATCCTCCACAATGGCCAAACCCACACGCTGCTCTTTATAGCAGCCTCACTAATGACCATAGCCCCACCCAACCACAGGTGGCCTCATTTTCTTTGATAATAATCTCTCAGTTGTTGCTGCCTATGCATCGCTCTCCGCATGTGTGACTGTATCATTAACTCTTGTTCTGAATCCAAGGAGGAGCTAGATAATTGCCCTCCTTCTGAGCTGTCTGCCCCACTCTCCTCCTCCCTGTCACTCATGTCTTCTTGGTCAGAGGAGCCTAAGTCAGCAGATTCCACCGGGGGCAAAACAGGCCTGCAGCATGTGGATGTCTCCCCCACATCCACAGTCCTTGGGGCAGGAGCTGGGCCAGAGCTAACCACAATACCCTATGCAACTAGACACACAATCCTAGCTTAGAACTACGTCGCCTTAAACACGACCTAAGCGTAGCCCGTAAAATCATCTGCTACAACGTCCTTCCCGTCAACGACTATTTCAGCTTCAACCACAACAACACACGAGCACACAATAGATCCAAACTCAAAGTAGACCGCTCCAAACTCAAGTGCAGGAAATACGACTTTAGCAACCAAGTAGTTGATGCCTGGAACTCACTACCGGACTCTGTAGTATCATCACCTAACCCCCAAAACTTTACCCTTAGATTATCCACTGTTGACCTCTCCCGATTCCTAAGAAGTCAGTAAGGGGCATAGTTCCCTCTAAGCTGAGCAGTGAGCAATCGCTCACTTAAAAATCATCATCAACTCAGAGTTTTCCAAACCTGCCCAGAAGCCGAGAGGGAAAGAGTGAGAGGGAAGGAGAGAGAGAGGAAGAGAGGAAGAGAGAGAAACAGATAGAAAAAAGAGAGGAAGGAAAAGAGAAAGAAAAAGAATGGGAGTAAGGAAGAGAGAAAGAAAATCAAAATCTAGTTTGAAACTAGCTCAACTATTTAAGTGGCATTTTGATATTGATAGAGTTGCCCTATTATGAGCTCACTGTTATAGACACACAGTACAGTATTTTATTTTGAAATTCTCTGGGGCAAAACAGGGTGGGTTTTTTGTTTGTTTGTTTGTTTTGTTTTATTTTATTTTATTTTTTCATTTATTTATTTATTTGTTTAATTAATTAATTAATATTTCTGTGCCGCCCAGTCCCGAAGGGACTGCCGCTCAGACACTATACTTTTCCACCCCCCCCCCCAAAAAAATTAGAGGGAACACTGGTAACGGGTGTGCATAAGTGCACTAGAGTGCCTTCCATCCCCTGTCCTAATGTTTCTCTTTTACTAGTATCATATATATAAGTGTTATTCTATCTTTGTATGCCACCAATACATACTTAAAAAAACAAACAAATAAATAAACTAACAAAAATCTCACCTACAAAAATATATGGATAAAATTGAACGGGTCCAAAGACGGGCTACAAAAATGGTGGAAGGTCTTAAGCATAAAACCTACCAGGAAAGACTTCATGAACTCCATCTGTATAATCTGGAGGACAGAAGAGAAAGGGGGGACATGATCGAAACATTTAAATATGTGAAAGGGTTAAATAAGGTTCAGGAGGGAAGTGTTTTTAATAGGAAAATGAACACAAGAACAAGGGGACACAGTCTGAGGTTAGTTGGGGGAAAGATTAGAAGTAACGTGAGAAAATGTTATTTTGCCAAAAGAGTAGTAGATGCTTGGAACAAACTTCCAGCAGACGTGGTTGGTAAATCCACAGTCACTGAATTTAAACATGCCTGGGATAAACATATATCCATCCTAAGGTAAAATACAAGAAATAGTATAAGGGCAGACTAGATGGACCAGGAAGTCTTTTTCAGCCGTCAATCTTCCATGTTTCTATAAAATATGTGGGAGAGAAAGGACTGGGCACCTGGAGAGACCCTTTAAGACTCAGGACTTGAATCCGGGTCCGAATCCGAGCAGGGAGGGACCTTGGAGGTCTTCCAGTCCAGCTCCTGTGCTCAACAGTAGCTTCCTGGGATTGTCCGGTAATTAGCCACTTCTGGCCGAAAGGTTATTTTGCCCTGCGCTGGCACAAAAACTGCCCCCTCGGGGCTCTTGCAACCACAGCCCAGAGTAGGCAGATGCAAAGGCTCTTGACAAGGAGGAGGAGGAGTTTGGGAAGAAGGTGGAGATCTTTCTGCCTTGGAGTAAAAGCCCAGAAGTCACTCAGCTGCCTGGTGGTGGAATTGGAGTGACCCTCCCTCCTTTCCTCCCTCCTTCCTTCCTTCCTTCCTTCCTTCTTTCTCTCCCGCGCCATGCACTGTAAGTCCCAGGCGAGCTCCGGGCTCTCCAGCCAGCCAGCCACCCCTTCCTCCCCCCCCCCCAAAAACGATCCACCCACCCACCCAATTATCTCCTTCTCTCTTCCCAGGCTGGTGGTCTGCCTTCCTTCCCTTGGCGTTGCTGGTGGGTCTGCGTGGCAGCTCAGGAGGCTCCAGTCCAGGTAGGGTGGAAAGAAAAGAGGATGGAAACCTCAGCCGTTTTTTTGAAAACCTCTCTCCTCTCTCCTCCAAGTGGCAACCTGTTAGTAACTCCTGGATGTGATGGGGATGGGCAAGGAAGGATTGCATGTGTCCCCCGGGAAGGGAGCTTAGGAGCCGGGGTGAATTTTTTCCCCTTCTTTTTCTCTCCGGGCCAAACTTCGCGGTCTTTGGATTCCTCCAGGGAGTTGGCTGTGCATTTTGCGATGGTGAAGATAGTGGGTTGAGGAGCAAAGGAGCCAAATGTTATAGAACTGGAGTTGGCAAAGCAATACTTATGCCTGCCTCTCTCTCTCTCACTCCCCCTCTCTCTCTTTTCTCTCTCTCCTTTGTCTCTCTCCCCCCTCTCTTTCCCCTCTCTCTTTCTGTCTTTATCTTTCCTTCCCTCACTCTCTTGCTCTCTCTCTTTTCTCTCTCTCCTCCTTCTCTCTCACCCTCTCTCTTTCTCTCTCCCTCCCTCACCCTCTCTATATTTTCTCTCCCTCCTTTCTCTCTCTGCCCTCCCTCCCTCCCTCCTTCTCTCTCACCATCTTTCTTTCTTTCCCTCCCTCCCTCTCTTTCTCCCTTCTTCTCTCTCTCTCCTCTCTCGCCATCTCTTTCCTTCTTTCTCTCTCTCTGTCCCTCCCTCCTTCTCTCTCTCCCTCTCTTTCTCTCTCTGTCCCTCCCTCCTTCCCTCTCCTTCCCTCCTTCTCCCTCTCCTTTCCTCACTCCCTCACTCTCTCTCCCTCACTCTCTTTCTCTCTCCCCCTCCCTACCACTCCCTCACTCTTTCCCCCCTCCCTCCTTCTATCTTTCCATCCTTCTCTCTCCCTCTCTTTCTCTCTCTCCCCCTCTCTTTCCCCTCTCTCCCTCTCTTTTTCTCCCTTCCTCCTTCCCTCACCCTTCCTCCTTCCCCCTCTCTCTCTTTCTCTCTCTCCTTTCCTCCCTCCCTCCCTCTCTCTCCCCCTCTCTACCACTCCCTCACTCTCTCTCCCCCTCCCTTCTTCCCTCTCTCCTTCCTCTCTCTCCTCCTCTCTCTCTCTCTCCCCCTCTCTCCCCCTCTCTTTCTCTCCCTCCCTCCTTCCCCCTCTCACTGTCCTCTATTGCTGCCCTCTATAAGGATAGAGGATGGTACTGCTGAAGGACTTTAGTGTGGTCGACAGATGCTGCTGGGGTCCTCCCAAAGTGTTTTTTGTGGCTGCTGAGTCTCTAATTCTCCCACCTTGCAAGCCGGACTTTGTAATTGTGTAAATTTGAAAGTTTCTCTAGCTTATCTCTGAATCCAGGTTGTGTGTGTGCGTTTTTCTTCAGAAGAGGCAAAAAGAATCTGCTAGAGGCAGAAAGTCGGAATTTCCAGGAATTTATTGTTGGCTGCTCAATTTTGCTGCTGGCTTTTCTTTTCTGTTTTTCTTTTTCCTTCTTTACTTTTTTTAATGGAAGCAATAATAGAAAACTCTCTTGAGACCTGCTTCTCCGTTTGTCCGACTCCCAAACCCCTTCCCCAAAAGGGCCATTGGCAATTTTTTCCTAAGAAACAATCATCCAGATTCATCCAATTAAATTAACCATTCATGATATCGACCAGTGTTAGTTCTTATTACTCAAAGTACCCATGACGGCAGAGATGGGAATAGAATAGGATAGGATAGAATATAGGATACAAAATAGAATAGAATAGAATAAAATAGAACAGAATGGAATAGAATATAGGATACAAAATAGAATAGAATAGAATAAAATAGAACAGAATGGAATAGAATATAGGATACAAAATAGAATAGAATAGAATAAAATAGAACAGAATGGAATAGAATATAGGATACAAAATAGAATAGAATAGAATAAAATAGAACAGAATGGAATAGAATATAGGATACAAAATAGAATAGAATAGAATAAAATAGAACAGAATGGAATAGAATATAGGATACAAAATAGAATAGAATAGAATAAAATAGAACAGAATGGAATAGAATATAGGATACAAAATAGAATAGAATAGAATAAAATAGAACAGAATGGAATAGAATATAGGATACAAAATTAGAATAGAATAGAATAAAATAGAACAGAATGGAATAGAATACAGAATAGAACAGAGAATAGAATAGAATACAGAGTAAAATACAGAATAGAATATAGAATAGAATGCGGAATAGAACAGAACAGAATAGAATAGAATACAGAATAGAATAGAACATGGAATTGAATAGAATAGAATGGAAAAGAATATAGAATATAGATAGAATAGAGTTGTTTATTATTATTATTATTATTATTATTATTACTAGATTTGTATGCTGCCCCTCTCTGTAGACTCTGATTCTATATAGAATGGAATGGCATAGATTAGAATAGAATGCAGAATAGAATAGAATACAGAATAGAATAGAACATGGAATTGAATAGAATAGAATGGAAAAGAATATAGAATATAGAATAGAATAGAGTTGATTATTATTATTATTATTATTATTATTATTATTATTATTATCTAGATTTGTATGCTGCCCCTCTCTGAAGGCTCTGATTCTATATAGAATAGAATGGAATAGAATAGAAATAGAATAGAATAGAATAGAACATGGAATTGAATAGAACAGAACAGAGTAGAATACAGAATAGAATAGAATATTGGGTGCACTGAAGCAAAAAGATCGCTGAACTCTCTCCCATGCCCCCATCCCCTCACCACATTTTGCTTCCTGTCCATGCGCAGAAGCAAAATCTCACTGGGATGCACATGCACACATGCCAGACAGCTGAGGCTGCATGTCCAGCACCACTGGTAGCAGTGGGAGCGGCATCCCAGCCTGTATGTGACCCAAATCTCCCTCTTTTCTCTCTTCTTCAAAGGCCCTGCTGGAGGCTTTTCCTCCTAAGCCGCGCTTAGAACTTCTGATCTTTCACAACTCTTCCTAGGATTGGCCTTTACAAATCAAAGGCTTTGCAGGGCCGTTCTCAGCTGCCTGGAAACTATGTCAGGGCTTACTTCAGTCTGTATCTTGAGGTCCTATCGGGCCTCTGCCTTTCAAGAGGCTATAAAACCACGGTTTGCCCCAAGGGATGCAGAAGATGGACGGGAAGGGAAGAGGGGTTGAGCAGGGGGATTGGACCTGATGACCCTGGAAATCCCTTCCAACTCTATGATTCCATGACTCTATGATTCTATAATTCTATGACTCTATGATTCTATGACTCTATGATTCTATGACTGTATGACTCTATAATTTGATGACTCTATGACTCTATGACTCTATGACTCTAAGACTCTATGACTATATGACTATATGACTATATGACTATATGACTATATAATTCTATGACTATGACTCTATGACTATGACTGATTCTATGATTCTATGGCTCTATAATTCTATCTATGACTCTATGATTCTATGACTCTATGACTCTGACTCTGACTCTATGACTCTATGACTCTATGACTCTATGACTCTATGACTCTATGACTATGACTCTATGACTCTATGACTCTATGACTCTATGACTCTATGACTCTATGACTCTATGATTCTATAACTATCTCTATGACTCTATGACTCTTTGATACTTTGACTTTATGACTCTATTATTATTATTATTATTATTATTATTATTATTATTATTATTATTATTATTATTATATTATTTATTGGATTTGTATGCCGCCCCTCTCTGCAGACTCTATGACGCTATGACTCTATAATTCTATTACTATGATTCTATGACTATGATTCTATGAGTCTATGAGTCTATGATTCTATGATTCTATGACTCTATGATTCTATGACTATGATTCTATGACTCTATGATTCTGATTCTATGACTATGACTCTATGACTCTATGACTATGACTCTATGACTCTATGACTCTATGACTCTCTGACTCTCTGACTCTCTGACTCTCTGACTCTATGACTCTATGACTCTATGACTCTATGACTCTATGACTCTATGACTCTATGACTATGACTCTATGACTCTACAACTCTATGACTCTACGACTCTATGATTCTATGTAAGGCAATGCTTGAGACCAGGAGCCACCAGGAAAGGCCAACCACCGTCCTGAAAACCTAGAAACACCCTCTATCCCAGAACATGAACTTGCCAGCCCTGTGTTGCCAGGTGGGAGTGGCTTGAAGATCATGTTACTGGGGGAGTGTGGTTTAAAGGTCACGTGACTGGCTTAAAGTTGGCCAACTTGACATCACTCATGTCAAGGGTTAGGGTTAGAGTGCCTGGCCTCTCCTCACCTCAAAGAGAGACAATTTCTCTATCTATGAACATCCAAAATATACTATTTAATCCTATGTATATATGTGTACATACATATTATATAAAGGCACACAAAAATATACATTATCTACTGTATAAACTGTATGTGTATGTATACAGAGAGAGAGAGAGAAAGAGAGAGAGTTCTTCTAAAATGATACACATTCAACCTCATTTACTGCGATAGGAAAAACAGACCCAGAGCCCAGAAGGGAAGAAAAGAAAAAAAATCATTTTTTTTCTACCAGTTCTGCATACCTGACTATACCCGTGGGAACCCATCGCTGTTTGAACGGTCCCTGCAAAGAGGAGGGGGTTCAACCTATTCCCCAAAGCACCAGAAGGCAGGAGAAGGAACAATGGAGGAAGCCCAAATTATTATTCTATTGGGCGTGATTGAAAAAATAATATATAAAAAGGAAATAAAGTACTTGATTATACACATCACCCCTGCGGCTAGAATAACATCTGTGCAATATTGGAAAAACAAGGAAATACCAAAAGACGTAATTAGGGAGGACATAATTAGAAAAATATTGGATTGCAAAGAAAAGAAAAAAAAAAAGAAGAAGAGGCTGAATACCACTCAGTATGGAACAAATTGTCGAAACAGTTGGAAGAGGGAACGAATGGATAAAAGATGGACTGGGACTGTCAATACTTGAAGGAGGAGGGAGGTGAACTCCATCATGGTTACTTTAACCATCCCTGCAGGATTGGTGTCACAAATTCAGGATTATGTACCAGACATCCACAGTCCTTGGGGCAGGAGCTGGGCCAGAGCTAACCACAACACCCTATGCAACTAGACACACAATCCTAGCTTAGAACTATGTCGCCTTAAACACGACCTAACCATAGCCCGTAAAATCATCTGCTACAACGTCCTTCCCGTTAACAACTACTTCAGCTTCAACCACAACAACACACGAGCACACAATAGATCCAAACTCAAAGTAGATCGCTCCAAACTCAAGTGCAGGAAATACAACTTTAGCAACCAAGTAGTTGATGCCTGGAACCCACTACCGGACTCTGTAGTATCATCACCTAACCCCCAAAACTTTACCCTTTAAACTATCCACTGTTGACCTCTCTGATTCCTAAGAAGTCAGTAAGGGGCGTGCATAAGTGAACCAGCTTGCCTTCCATCCCCTGTCCTAATGTTTCTCTTTTACTAGTATCATGTATATAAGTGTTATTCTATCTTTGCATACCACCAATACGTACTTGAAAAAACAAATAAATAAATAAACTAACAAAAACCTCACCTACAAAAAGATATTGATAAAATTGAACGGGTCCAAAGACAGGCTACAAAAATGGTGGAAGGTCTTAAACATAAAACTTACCAGGAAAGACTTCATGAACTCCATCTGTATAGTCTGGAGGACAGAAGGGAAAGGGGGGACACGATTGAAACATTTCAATATGTGAAAGGGATCAATAAGGTTCAGGAGGGAAGTGTTTTCAATAGAAAAGTGAACATTAGGATGAGGGGGCACAATCTGAGGTCAGTTGGGGGAAAGATCAGAAGCAACGGGAGAAAATATTATTTGACCGAAAGAGTAGTAGATGCTTGGAGCAAAATTCCAGCAGACGTGGTTGGTAAATCCACAGTCACTGAATTTAAACATGCCTGGGATGAACATAGATCCATCCTAAGATAAAATACAGGAAATAGTATAGGGGCAGATTAGATGGACCGTGAGGGTTTTTTTCTGCCTTCTATGCTTTTATGTTTCTAGGATGAAAATTGCTCAATTGGGAGAAAAAAGAAAGCTATCAACCTTGGTGTTGCTTCTGGGGGGGAATTTAGCATTCAACTTGTTGTGGAAACAAAACTGGAGTTGGGAGAATAACTACGAACTTGCTCTCTCTGGGGAGAATCCTTTACACTCAACAAGAGTCCAACTTCCTTACTCGCTCCTTCAGGATCTCTTAAAGCAGTGTTTTTCAACCAGTGTGCCGTGGCACACTAGTGTGCCGTGAGATATGGTCAGGTGTGCCGCGAAACTCAGAGAGAGAAAGAAAGAGAAAGAAAGCAAGAGAGAGGAAGAGAGAGAGGGAGAGGAAGAACAAGAGAGAGAGAAAGAAAGAGAGAGAGAGAGAAAGAGAACAAGAGAAAGAAAGCAAGAGAGAGAGAAAGAGAGAGAAAGAAAGCAAGAGAGAGAGAGGGGGAGGGAAGGAGAGAGAGAGAAAGACATAGAGGGAGGTAGGGACAGAGAGAGAAAGAGAGCAAAAAAAGAGAGGAAGGAAGAGAGAGGGATGGAGAGAGAGAGAAAGAAAGAGGAAGGAAAGGAGAGAAAGAGGGAGAGAGAAATAGAGCGAAAGGGAGGAAGAGAGAGAATTTTTTTGTCCAAACTTTTTTTAGCCCCCCACCCCGCTCAATGTGCCCCAGGGTTTCATAAATGTAAAAAATGTGCCACGGCTCAAAAAAGGTTGAAAATCACTGTCTTAAAGCACAGTGAAAGGGCCTGCCTCCTCTATTGCTGATGTCCCCTTCCATGGACAACCGCAAAGAGATGTAGCAATAGCACTTAAACTTATATGCCGCTTTATAGTGCTTCACAGCCCTCTCTAAGTGGTTTGCAGAGTCAGCCTCTTGCCCCCAACAATCTGGGTCCACATTTGACCCACCTCGGAAGGATGGAAGGCTGAGTCGATCTTGAGCTAGTCGGGATCGAACTACTGGCGGTGTGTAGAGTTAGCCTGCAATTCTGCATTCTAACCACTACACCATGGAAGGAAAGGGAAGGGAAGGGAGGGGGGAGGAAGGAAGGAAGGAAAGGAAAGAAGGAAGGAAGGAAGGAAGGACGGAAGGACGGAGGGAAGGAAGGAAGGAAGAGCAATATTACTTAGCCTTATATAATGCTTCACAGGGCTATACAGCCTGCTCTAAGCAGTTTACAGAAATCAGCCTCTTGCCCCCAACAATCTGGGTCCTCATTTGACCCATCTTGGAAGGATGGAAGGCTGAGTCAACCTTGAGCTAGTCGGGATCGAACTGCTGGCGGAGTTAGCCTGTAATCCTGCATTTTAACCACTACACAATGGAAGGAAAGGAAAGGGAAGGGAGGGGAGAGGAAGGAAGGAAGGAAGGAAGGAAGGAAGGAAGGAAGGAAGGAAGGAAGGAAGAGCAATATTACTTAGCCTTATATACTGCTTCAAAGGGTTTTACAGCCCTCTCTAAGTGGTTTACAGATTCAGCCTCTTGCCCCCAACCATCTGGGTCCTCATTTGACCCACTTCGGAAGGCAGACGGCAGGCAGCAGTAGTCAGCAGTACTCCAATCTAACCACTGCCCCACCGTGGCTCCTTAATGGCTCCTAAACCTAAGGAAACACATGCAGTGCTTGACTTACAACAGTTCATTCAGTGACTGTTTGAAGTTCTAAGTTTAGGGATTGTTCGACATCTACCCAAGTCTTACTTATGTTGCTCCCTGTGCATCATGAAAGGGGAAATATTATCCTTATTGCAAAGGGTTACACAGCTGCTGCTATCTCTTTTGTTCTGTGGAAGTGGTCCTTTTGGTTCTGTTCCACTTGTATTTCTTTTTCTACTAGGGTAAGAAGGAAAGGAGAGAGAAAAAAAGGGGAAGGAGAAAGGAAAAGGGGAAGGAGAAATTAAAGGGAGTGACAGAGAAAAAGGAAGGAAAAGAGAGAGGGAAGGAAAGGAAAAGAAAGGAAGGGGAAAGGAAAGGAAGGAGGAAGGGAAGGTTAGGGAAGGAAAAGAATGGAAGGAGAAAGGGAAGGAAAGGAAAGGAAGGAGGAAGGGAAGGGAAGGAAAAGAAAGGAAGGAGAAAGGGAAGGAAAGGAAAGGAAGGAGGAAGGGAAGGGAAGGAAAAGAAAGGAAGGAGAAAGGGAAGGAAAAGAAGGGGAGGAGGAAGGGGAGGGAAGGAAGGAGGAAGAGAAGGGAAGGAAAAGAAAAGAAAGGAAGGAGGAAGGGAAGGGAAGGAAGGAGGAAGGGAAGGGAAGGGAAGGAAAAGAGAAGAAAGGAGGAAGGGAAGGAAGGAGGAAGGGAAGGGAAGGAAAAGAAAAGGAAGGAAGGAGGAAGGGAAGGGAAGGAAGGAGGAAGGGAAGGGAAGGGAAAGAAAAGAGAAGAAAGGAAGGAGGAAGGGAAGGAAAGGAAAGGAAAGGAAAGGAAAGGGAGAAGGCTAGTAATATGTGTAAACTTTTACTACAGCCCCAAATGCAATCAGAAATAGTTTGAATTCCTGACTGTTCAGGAGAGATATAACCCTGGGTTGAGTTAACTAAACACTCCAACGGCTCCGCCTTAGAATAGAATAAATGGCCCTAAAAGCCCTTTTCCTACTAAATGCTTTAATAAATACACGAAGCATCTGCTTGCTCTTGCTCTTCATGTTGTCCAAACAGCAAACTTATCTATTTCTCCAAGCTGGCCCCCAAAACCCCATCACCACATTGAAGGAGGTGCTCACGATAGAATAAAATAGTCCAATAAAGGGTTAGTGGTTTAGCCCTTTCCAAAATAAGCAAGGATTTTTTTTTTTTTAAACCCACACTCTTATAAAGGAACATGATAAGCAATAAGAAAAAAAATGCAAAGAGAAACCGTTGACATGGAGTTAAGAGAAGGAGGAGGAGGAAGAATAAAAAGGAGGAGAAGGAAGAAGAAGAAGGAAGAGGAGGAGGAGGAGGAAGAAGAAGAGAAGGAGGAGGAAGAAGAGGAGGAGGAGAAGGAAGAAGAAGAATAGGAGGGGGAAGAGGAGGAAGAAGAAAAGGAGGAGGGTAGAGGGAAGGGGGGAGGAGGAGGATAGGGGAGGAGAGAACTAACCAAGTTTAATTCGAAAACTAACCTGGAATTAATTAATTAATTAATTAATTAATTAATTAATTAATTTGTCAAACATGAATTGGATAGTAGTAGTTTGTATAAACATAATTTAAAAGTAATGATAAAAGAGGACAATAGAAGAATAGTTGCGTAGGGTATTCACAACAGAATACTCTACGCAACTAGACTTACAATCCTAGGTTTAGAAAGCTTGGAACTACGTCGCCTTAAACATGACAAGCATAGTCCATAAAATCATCTGCTGCAACCTCCTTCCTGTCAACGGCTACTTTAGCTTCAACCACAACAACACACGAGCACACAACAGATACAAACTTAAAGTAAGTAGCTCCTTGGTTGTGGACCCCTGGACTAGAATGCATCCATTGTACCTTCCAAGCCTATTATTCTATGTTCTAAGAATTGGGCTGGAGCAGTATGTCTTTTAAAATTATTATTAAAAAACAAACTTTATTTATAACACACAAAACAAAACATAAAACATTTTAAAAAGTTGGACGTTGTGTGACGTGACTGTAATACAGCTCTAATAAGTGCTTATTTCCTACTACATAACTACAAGGGTTACCCAGAAAGTAATGCACCATATTTTTTCCCTCAGCCTACAGTAATGGTATGAATGTGAAACTTTAGATATACATTATTTCAATTGTCAGGAGTGCGTGTGTAAATTTTGCGCTTCTTCAGATAGATAGCGTAGCTGCAGCCGTGTTTCCAAATGGCGTCTGTAAGTGATGTACATTTCAACAGCATGTCCACAGACTCAAACTCAACCTGGATAAGACGGAGTGGCTGTGGGTTCTGCCTCCAAGGACAATTCCATCTGTTCATCCATAACCCTGGGGGGGGGGGGGAAATTATTGACCCCATCAGAGAGGGTCCGCAACTTAGGCGTCCTCCTCGATCCACAGCTCAAATTAGAGAACCATCTTTCAGTTGTGGCGAGGGGGACGTTTGCCCAGGTTCGCCTGGTGCACCAGTTGTGGCCCTATCTGGACTGGGACTCATTGCTCACAGTCACTCATGCCCTCATCACCTCGAGATTCGACTACTGTAATGCTCTCTACATGGGGCTACCTTTGAAAAGTGTTCGGAAACTTCAGATCGTGCAGAATGCAACTGCGAGAGCAATCATGGGCTTTCCCAGGTATGCCCATGTTACTCCAACACTCCACAGTGTGCATTGGTTGCCGATCAATTTCTGGTCACTATTCAAAGTGTTGGTTATGACCTATAAAGCCCTTCATGGCATTGGACCAGAATATCTCCATAACCGCCTTCTGCCGCACGAATCCCAGTGACCAATTAGGTCCCACAGAGTTGGCCTTCTCTGGGTTCTGTCGACTAAACAATGTCGTCTGGCGGGTCCCAGGGGAAGAGCCTTCTCTGTGGCAGCCCCGACTCTCTGGAACCAGCTCCCCCCGGAGATTAGAACTGCCCCCACCCGCCTCGCCTTTCGTAAACTCCTTAAAACTCACCTCTGCCGTCAGGCCTGGGGGAATTGAGGCATTCCCTCCCCCTCTCCCCAGGCCTATATAATTTATGTATGGTATGTCTATGTGTATGTCTGGTTTAATAATGGGGTTTTAAAATGCTTTTTAAATCTATTAGATTTGTCATGAATTGTTTTATTGTATGCTGTGAGCCGCCCCGAGTCTACGGAGAGGGGCAGCATACAAATCTAATAAATAATAATAATAATAATGTTGTCATTGAATTTCTCACTGCGGAGAAAGAAACTGTTGGGAACATTCACCAATGTTTGTGTACAGTTTATGGAGAATCTGCAGTCGACAGAAGTACGGTTAGTCGCTGGGCACAGAGGTGATTTGCACAGTGCAGAAATGGCTTCGTGACCAGAACAAGGAGTGGTACCGACAGGGCATACACGCCCTTGTCTCGCTGGAGGAAGGCCACGGAACGGGACGGAGATTACGCGGAAAAATAGGGAGTGTAGAAGAAACATCATTCTTTCTTGTGTGTAAGTTTCATTGTGTTCAATAAATAATAATTGAAGAAAAAAAATGTGGTGCATTACTTTCTGGGCGACCGCCGTATATTTACATAATATATTATGTACAATTCTGTATAATTCTGTACAATGATCTTATTCAGGTATCTCTTCTTTCCTTCCTTTTTTTGGATCGATCCTCTGACATTTACTCTCTAACTTTCTAACATTAATTGACTTCCTGTCTTTGCTTTTTCCTTTTTTCCATCCAGTCATAGAACCTATAGAATTCTAGCTCATCTGTATTTTGAAGTTCTTTGGTTAGGTTATCCTTTTCTCCAAACGCTGTTATTTTTTTCAATTACACAATTTGTAACACAATTTCTGTTGAGTTTGATTTTTGAGCCTTTTAATAGTTAATTAGGCAGGCTGGTTTCAAAACTGTAGTTAGTTTTCTTCTACCGCGTCAAGTTTTTTCTCTATAATGTAATATAGTTAATTAAGCAACATGAGCATCAAATTGATTTTTTACATAGCCATTTTGCTAACTTCCCGGAAAATCTTGGCGCAGTCAGTGATGAACAAAGTGAGCAATTCCACCAAGATTTGAAGGTCATGGAGGCACAGGATCAAGGTAGATAGGATGTACATATGATAGCTGTCTATTGTTGGAAAATCAAGCAAGATTGTCCACAGATTAAACACTCCAGAAAAAGCTATAAGAGAAATTTTTTACCTTAAAATGGCTACAAAAATGGTGGAAGGTCTTAAGCATAAAACTTATCAGGAATTACTACAGCGCCTAAAACACGATTTAAATATTGCCTACAAGATCATATGCTGCAACGACCTACCGGTCAATGACTACTTCAGCTTCAACCGCAACAACACAAGAGCACGCAACAGATTCAAACTTAATATTAACCGCTCCAAGCTTGACTGTAAAAAATATGACTTTAGCAATCAAGTTGTAAAAGCATGGAACTCATTACCGGACTCAATAGTGTCAACCCCTAACCCCCAACATTTCTCCTTAGACTATCCATGGTTGACCTCTCCAGGTTCCTAAGAGGTCAGTAAGGGGCGTACATAAGTGCACTAGTGTGCCTTTCATCCCCTGTCCAATTGTCTTTCCTTTATCTCATATATCATATATATTTTCTTCCTTTCATATATCTTCTCCTCTATTTTTACATATTATCTTTATATATATTACTTTATGTCTATTCTCTTCCATATGTATTGTGCATTGGACAAATGAATAAATGAAATGAAAGACTTCATGAACTCAATCTGTATAATCTGGAGGACGGAAGGGAAAGGGGGGGCACGATCGAAACATTTAAATAGGTTAAATGGTTAAATAAGGTTCAGGAGAAAAGTGTTTTTAATAGGAAAGTGAACACAAGAGCAAGGGGACACAATCTGAGGTTTGTTGGGGGAAAGATTAGAAGTAAGGTGAGAAAATATTATTTGACTGAAAGAGTAGTAAATGCTTGGAACAAACTTCCAGCAGACGTGGTTGGTCAATCCTCAGGAACTGAATTTAAACATGCCTGGGATAAACATAGATCCACCCTAAGATAAAATACAAGAAATAGTATAAGGGCAGACTAGATGGATCATTCATGAGGTCTTTTTCTGCTGTCAATCTTCTATGTTTCTATGTTAATATATATAATTACGGTTCGGTTAAAAAAATAACTATTGGTACGAACACAAATTACCTTGCAGTAACTATTATAGCCTTTGTATGGATACAATTATTCTTTGTAAACAGTATATTCGCTAAGTTTTTACTTTCCTTTCCTTTATATACACAATTTGTATGACTTTTGAAGGTATTCTGCAGCTTTAAAAGTTGACGTGATAGACAAATCTGTAGTTATTTTTGGGTCTGGAGGCCAAAAGGTAGTTGTAAACAAGCCACAGATTTAAGACAACGAAATTGCTGTTCCCCAGTGTTATATCTTCCTCAGTAGATATGTTTTCATTTTTTCAATATTGTGCAAAAACTATTCTCACTACTGTCGCTATATGCAGAATCAGATACAATTGATTTGTGTGTTTTTTTCAAAATTCTCACAGACTATTCTTAACAGAAAGAGCTCAGGATTTTTTCTATTTTCCTTTCTAATAGAAACATAGAAAGATAGAAGACTGACGGCAGAAAAAGACCTCATGGTCCATCTAGTCTGCCCTTATACTATTTCCTGTATTTTATCTTACAATGGATATATGTTTATCCCAGGCATGTTTAAATTCAGTTACTGTGGATTTACCAACCACGTCTGCTGGAAGTTTGTTCCAAGGATCTACTACTCTTTCAGCGAAATAATATTTTCTCACGTTGCTTTTGATCTTTCCCCCAACTAACTTCAGATTGTGTCCCCTTGTTCTTGTGTTCACTTTCCTATTAAAAACACTTCCCTCCTGAACCTTATTTAACCCTTTAAGATATTTAAATGTTTCCATCATGTCCCCCCTTTTCCTTCTGTCCTCCAGACTGTACAGATTGAGTTCATTAAGTCTTTCCTAATACGTTTTATGCTTAAGACCTTCCACCATTCTTGTAGCCCGTCTTTGGACCCGTTCAATTTTGTCAAAATCTTTTTGTAGGTGAGGTCTCCAGAACTGAACACAGTATTCCAAATGTGGTCTCACCAGTACTCTCTATAGCGGGATCACAATCTCCCTCTTCCTGCTTGTTATACCTCTAGCTATGCAGCCAAGCATCCTACTTTTTATTTATTTATTTATTCATTTGTCCAATACATAAATACATAGGAAGAAAATAGACATGTGATAATATAAAAAGAGGGTGAAGGTGAACTTAGAGGAGAGGATATATGAAAGGAAGAGAATATATAAGATAGGTGAAAAAAAGGAAAGACAATTGGACAGGGGACGAAAGGCACACCAGTGCACTTATGTACGCCCATTACTGGCCTCTTACTGGCCTCTTACTTGCTTTTCCTACTGCCCGACCACACTGCTCACTCATTTTGAGACTGTCAGAAATCACTACCCCTAAATCCTTCTCTTCTGAAGTTTTTGTTGTACTTCCTCTAGCCCAGTGTTTTTCAACCAGTGTGCCGTGGCACACTAGTGTGCCGCGAGACATGGTCAGGTGTGCCGCGAAGAAGGAAGCTCAGGTTCCGGTCTCACAACTTTTTGCTGAGAGAGAGAGAGTGAGAGAGAGAGAAAGCAAGAGAGAGAGAAAGAGAGAGAAAGAAAGCAAGAGAGAGAGAAAGAAAGAGAGAAAGAGAGTATGAGAGAGAGCGAAAGCAAGAGAAAGAAAAGAGAGAGAAAGAAAGAGTGAAAAGAAAGCAAGCAAGAGAGAGAGCGAAAGAGAGAAAAAAGAAAGCAAGAGAGAAAGAAAGCAAGAGAGAGAGAAAGAGAGGAGAGGAAGGGAGAGAGAGAAATGAGAGAAAAAGGGGAGGAAAAAAGAGAAATGAGAAAATTACTGAGACAGAGAATGAGAGGAAAGAGAGAGAAACAAAAGAGAGAGAGAAGTGACTCTTGATTTAAAGCATATGATAAAAAGCATCCAAAGAATAAGAGAACCCCCCCCCCCAGCCCTCACCTGTTTTTGGAAATGGTTCAAGAGTATGTATACACAGAGAGAGGGTGGGGGAGGAGACAGGGATGGAAAAAGAGAGAAGAGTGTCTTAGGGTGTCATTTTGTGTCATTTTGGTTGGTGATGTGCCCCAGGATTTTGTAAATGTAAAAAAATGTGCCGCGGCTCAAAAAAGGTTGAAAATCACTGCTCTAGCCAAATCTGGATTCCCCCCCCCCCCAATACTGCCTCAAACAGTATGTCAATCCCTCATTCTGATTTCGTTTTTCTCTCTTACTCCACCAGCCAAGAAAGGGACACCACACAGAGATGCGTGGAAGATAGGAAATTAACATTTTGCAATACACAAACAGTGAAGTCAACTCCAGACAGCTGGTTTCCTCCTGTTCTAAAACAAAAAAAATCTGTCTGCAGAGTGATGCAACTATTGTCACGCAGGCTAGATACTGGGCAAATTTCCTGCCTGGACAAGACTGACGTTTTTGTTTTGTTTTGTTTTTAGAGTAAAGCTGAAGTTTTAAAGCAACCTCCCTGTTGCTTTGTAAATGACTGTGTTTGTTTTTTGTCTTTTTAAAAAAGCTAAAAGTTCTATGGTTTAAAAGAAAGAAAGAAAAGCACCACAGGTACAATCTCGGATCTGAGAAGTGGTTTTGCCACTTCCTTGTTACCTTTCCACCTTTCCAAGGTGGGTCAAATAAGGCAGTGTTTTTCAACCAGTGTGCCGTGGCACACTAGTGTGCCGCGAGACATGGTCAGGTGTGCCGCGAAGCTCAGAGAGAGAAAGAAAGAGAGAGAAAGAGAGAAAGAAAGAAAGAGCAAGAGAGAGAGAAAGCAAGCAAGAGAGAGAGAAAGAAAACAAGAGAGAAAGCAAGCAAGAGAAAGCAAGCAAGAGAGAGAGAAAGAGAACAAGAGAGAGAAAGCAAGAGAGAGAAAGAAAGAAAGAGAGGGAGGGAAGGTGGGAGAGAGAAAGACATAGAGGGAAGTAGGGAGGGAGAGAGAAAGAGAGAAAAAAAGAGGAAAGAAGGAAGAGAGAAAGAAAGATGGATGGAGAGAGAGAGAAAAAAGGAGGGAGAGAAAGAGGGAGAGAGAAATAGAGCAAAAGGGAGGAAGAGAGAGAATTTTTTTGTCTAAACTTTTTTTAGCCCGCCCCCCCCCCAATGTGCCCCATGGTTTTGTAAATGTAAAAAATGTGCCGTGGCTCAAAAAAGGTTGAAAATCACTGAAATAAGGGACCAACATTGTTGGGGGTGACAGGCTGACTCCGTAAACTGCTTAGCAACAGCAATAGCACTTAGATTTATACAGTGCTTCAAAGCCCTCTGTAAGCGGTTTACAGAGTCAGCCTCTCGCCTCCAATAATCTGAGTTTCTCATTTTAGTTATCTTAGAAGACGGAATCATCCTTGAGCCTGGTGAGAGTCGAACTGCCAAATTGCAGTCAGCTGGCAGTCAGCAGAAGTAGCCTGCAGTACTGCACTCTTATAGAGGTTAGAGAGGATTGTAAAGCACTATGAAGGGGTATATAACTCTGCAATATTGCTATAGGTTTTGCCTCCCAAGGACAATTCCATCTGTCCGTCCATTACCCTGGGGGGGGGAATCACTAACCCCCTCCGAGAGGGTCCGCAACCTGGGTGTCCTCCTCGATCCACAGCTCACATTAGAGAAACATCTTTCAACTGTGGCGAGGGGGGCGTTTGCCCAGGTTCGCCTGGTGCACCAGTTGCGGCCCTATTTGGACCGGGAGTCAATGCTCACAGTCACTCATGCCCTCATCACCTCGAGGCTCGACTACTGTAATGCTCTCTACATGGGGCTACCTTTGAAGAATGTTTGGAAACTTCAGATCGTGCAGAATGCAGCTGCGAGAGCTATCATGGGCTTTCCTAAATACTCCCATGTCACACCAACACTCCGCAGTCTGCATTGGTTTCTGATTAGTTTCCAGTCACAATTCAAAGTGTTGGTTATGACCTATAAAGCCCTTCATGGCACCGGACCAGAATATCTCCAGGACCTCCTTCTGCCGCACAAATCCCAGCGACCAGTTAGGTCCCACAGAGTGGGCCTTCTCCAGGTCCCATCAACTAAACAATGTCGTTTGGTGGGACACAGGGGAAGAGCCTTCTCTGTGGCGGCCCCAACCCTTTGGAACCAACTCCCCCCAGATATCAGAGTTGCCCCCACCCTCCTTGCCTTTTGTAAGCTCCTTAAAACCCACCTCTGTCGTCAAGCATGGGGGAATAGAGACTTTCCCTCCCCCTAGGCTTATAAAATTTATGCATGGTATGTTAGTATGTATGATTGGTTTCTAAATTGGGGTTTTAAATTAACTTAAATATTAGATTTGTTTACATTGTATTATTATTGCTGTGAGCCGCCCCGAGTCTGCGGAGAGGGATGGCATACAAATCTGATTAATAAATAATAAATAAATATATATTTCTCTGTCTTTCTGTCTGTCTCCGTCTCGTCTCCCTCTCTTTCTTTATTTCTCTCTCTCTCTATCGTAGATGTAGAGTCATAGAGTCGTAGACTTGATTGTGAGGACACAATCAAGTCCCCGGAGAGCTGTCAGTTTGAGGACACAATCTAACCGCGGCCCAGGAATTTGGCATTTGCTGCCAGGCAAACAGACAGGGGTTAAGTCGGCTGAAAGAGTAAATTTATTACGTTGTGGCTTCCAATTGTATTAAGAACTGCAGACAATTGATAATTGGCTAGTTATTTGAGCTTTTCTATACCTGGAAGTCTTGACTGATTGTGTGCAGTTGTCCCACCGCCCTTCTTCACTTGAGTGACTTTGGGCGTTGTCTTGATGTGTCTATTGTCAAGCTTCATGCTCTACCTGTTCTGACCTAGGTGTTCCCAAACCACGAAGCAGATCCTTGTCCTGAGAAAAATCCCCTTTTGATTAAATTACTGTGAAGTCTTTTCATTCACATTCAGCAAAATCTTTCAAGAGTGAATTGACAGTCACTGGCCTCTTCAAAACCTGGCAGTAGTCTCTAGAAACATAGAAACATAGAAGATTGACAGCAGAAAAAGACTTCATGGTCCATCTAATCTGCCCTTGTACTATTTCCTGTATTTTCTCTTAGGATGGATATATTAGGAGGGAGATTATGATCCCGCTATATAGAATGCTGGTGAGACCACATTTGGAATACTGTGTTCAGTTCTGGAGACCTCACCTACAAAAAGATATTGACAAAATTGAACGGGTCCAAAGACGGGCTACAAGAATGGTGGAAGGTCTTAAGCATAAAACTTATCAGGAAAGACTTCATGAACTCAATCTGTATAGTCTGGAGGACAGAAGGGAAAGGGGGGACATGATCGAAACATTTAAATATGTTCAAGGGTTAAATAAGGTCCAGGAGGGAAGTGTTTTTAATAGGAAAGTGAACACAAGAACAAGGGGACACAATCTGAGGTTAGTTGGGGGAAAGATCAAAAGCAACATGAGAAAATATTATTTTACTGAAAGAGTAGTAGATCCTTGGAACAAACTTCCAGCAGACGTGGTAGATAAATCCACAGTAACTGAATTTAAACATGCCTGGGATGAACATAGATCCATCCTAAGATAAAATACAGAAAATAGTATAAGGGCAGACTAGATGGACCAGGAGGTCTTTTTCTGCCGTCAGACTTCTATGTTTCTATATGTTTATCCCAGGCATGTTTAAATTCAGTTCCTGTGGATTTACCAACCACGTCTGCTGGAAGTTTGTTCCAAGCATCGACTACTCTTTCAGCCAAATAATATTTTTCTCAACGTTGCTTCTGATCCTTCCCCCAACTAACCTCAGATTGTGCCCCCTTGTTCTTGGGTTCACTTTCCTATTGAAAATACTTCCCTCCTGAACCTTATTGAACCCTTTAACATATTTAAATGTTTCGATCATGTCCCCCCTTTCCCTTCTGCCCTCCAGACTATACAGACAGAGTTCATGAAGTCTTTCCTAATAAGTTTTATGCTTAAGACCTTCCACCATTTTTGTAGCCCGTCTTTGGAACCATTCGGTTTTATCAATATCTTTTTGTAGGTGATGTCTCCAGAACTGAACACAGTATTCCAAATGGGGTCTCACCAGCGCTCTGAGAGTCATGAATCAATTAAGTGAACTAATTGTCTCCTGCAAACTGCTTTTCGCTCCTCTTTTATTCCTTATGGGAGGGGCCATTCACCATCCACCTGTGGCCTGACTCCCAAGTTGACCCTTGTTCCTCAGCTGTTCCCTTCGCCTGGCAGCTCTGGGAACAGGCTCCAGCTGTTTATCTGCCTCACTGATATCTGACTCCAAAGGCAGTTGATAACTGCCAGACAGTCCTGGCTCCATCTCTGCCTCGGATGCAGAGCCTTCCCAAGACTCCAGAACTGGCCCATGTTCTCCCTGCAACCTTCTCATTGCCTGAATCTGCTAACAGCTCTGCTTGACCACAACACTAGCCAATATTTTTTTTTGCAGCAAACTAAGCCTGAGATCTTCTTTTCCTTCCTTGTTGTCTCCTTTTCTCCTCGCAGTAGACCCGTGCTGTTATTTCCCATGCCAAAACAGTGGTTTGTGTGTCCGGGTTGGCACAGAAGGCTACGAATGTGACTGCACCCGGACAGGATACTATGGCACCAACTGCAGCTCGCGTGAGTATCGCTTCTGACTTCTGACTATTATTTCAAAAATGTAAAAATACTTACAATATTATTTTGTTTTTTATTGTTTCATTGTTTTATTGTTTTTATTGTTTTTCATTTGTTTTCGAAGGTTTGTCTGGCTGTTATTATTGTGTTCAGGGATTGAATCTGCAAAATAAACACAGTTTAATTATTGGCTATTTACAATTATTAGTTAACATGCAGTGAAAAAACAATAAAATGATACTTGTAAATATTTTTACATTTCTGAAATAATAAAATTATAATAAAAACTAAGTTTAAAATTGTTTAAAATGTGTATACACATTTTTGGGACACCCTGTATATGTTGAACTTCCGGGTTCGGCGTTTGGGAAGCCGCCGAGAAGCCCCGCCGCTCGGCTGCCACCTTTTAAAACAGCCGGGGGGCTTCTCGGCGGCCCTCCCGAACACCGAACCCAGAAGTTTGGGTTTGGCGTTCGGGTTCAGGAGGACGCTGGGAAGCCCCCCGGCTGTTTCAAAAGGTGACAGCCGGGTGGGGGCGTTTTTTTTGCGGGGGGGGGTGGTTCGTTGCACGGATTAATTGATTTTACATTGTTTCCTATGGGAAACAATGTTTCGTCTTACGAACTTTTTGTCTTACGAACCTCCCCCTGGAACCAATTAGGTTCGTAAGATGAGGTATTACTGTAATTTGGCCATGACAGATGTCAGTTTCATGGCCCCCAGGCCCGCCGGCACAGCTAGGTCTTCGTGGCCTTATGGAAGGCCAGTAGGATGGGAGCAGTACGGATATGGGGGGGGTTTAGCCGCGGGGGCAGCCGCAGAGAAGGCCCTCCCTCACAGTCCCGCCAATCTTCATTATTTAGTCGACAGAACCCAAGGAGTCCAACTCTGTGTGATCTTATTGGTCTCTGGAAGTTATGCGGCAGGAGACGGTCCTGTAGAGAGAATGGCCCTTTTTTAATGTCTTTGTTTAATGTTTAAATGTTTAAATGTGTTTGCCCTCCCCTCCCCCCAGCGGAGTTCTGGACATGGGTACATGACACCCTGAAGCCGAGCCCGTCTTCTGTTCATTACCTGCTGACCCATTTCCAATGGCTGTGGAACATCGTGAACCGGACTTTCCTCCGAGCGCTTTTGATGAGGATCGTATTGACGAGTGAGTGACGGGTGAGAAGGGCCAAGAGGTGGCCACATATGTTCGGAAAGGCTCCCTGTCCTGTTGGATTTGGGCCCAGACGGCTCCCCCAGCTGCCAGTCTTGGTAGTGCAGTGGTTAGAGTGTGCAGGACTGCAAGCTACTTCTGCTGATTGCCAGCTGCTAGCAGTTTGGCATATCGAATCTTGGTAGGCTCAAGGTTGACTCAGCCTTCCATCCTTCCAAATTCAGTATCATGAGGACCCAGACTGTCTGTCTGTCTGTCTGTCTGTCTGTCTGTCTGTCTATCTATCATTCTTTCTATCTATCTATCTATCTATCTATCTATCTATCTATCTATCATTCTATCATTGTATCTATCTATCATTGTATCTATCTATCTATCTCTCTATCTATCATTGTATCTATCTATCGTTCTATCATTGTATCTATCTATCATTCTATGATTGTATCTATCTATCATTCTATCATTGTATCTATCTATCATTCTATCATTGTATCTATCTATCATTCTATCATTCTATCATTCTATCTATCTATCATTCTATCATTCTATCTATCTATCATTCTATCATTCTATCATTGCATCTATCTATCATTCTATCTATCTATCATTCTATCATTGTATCTATCTATCATTCTATCATTCTATCTATCTATCATTCTATCATTGTATCTAACATTCTATCATTCTATCATTGTATCTATCTATCATTCTATCATTCTATCTATCTATCATTGTATCTATCTATCATTCTATCATTGTATCATTGTATCTATCATTGTATCGTTGTATCTATCTATCATTCTATCATTGTATCTATCTATCATTCTATCTATCTATCATTCTATCATTGTATCTATCTATCATTCTATCATTCTATCTATCTATCATTGTATCTATCTATCATTCTATCATTCTATCTATCATTGTATCTATCTATCATTCTATCATTCTATCTATCTATCATTCTATCATTGTATCTATCTATCATTCTATCATTCTATCTATCTATCATTCTATCTATCTATCTATCATTCTATCATTGTATCTATCTATCATTCTATCTATCATTGTATCTATCTATCATTCTATCATTGTATCTATCTATCATTCTGTCATTGTATCTATCTATCTATCTCTATCTATCTATCTATCTATCTATCATTCTATCTATATCTATCTATCTATCTATCTATCTATCTATCTATCTATCTATCCATCCATCCATCTTTCTATCTGCTGTGGTGGCATAGTGGTTAGAATGCAGCACTGCAGGCTACTTCATCTTAAACTGCTCGCTGTAGTTCAGCAGTTCGTATCTCTCCAGGCTCAGGGTTGACTCAGCCTTCCATCCTTCCTCGGTGGGTCAAATGAGGACCCAGATTGTTGGGGGCAAGAGGCTAATTCTGTAAAACGCTTAGAGAGGGCTGTCAAGCACTGTGAAGCGGCATTTAAGTCTAAATGCTAAATGCTATAGTCCTGGGACAGCGCCCCCTCCAGGACCTTCTCCAAAATCTCTTCTCCCCCCCCCCCGTTTCTCCTGCCTGTTGCCCTGCAGCTCGTGCCAACCTGATCCCCAGCCCCCCCACCTTCAGCGGCAACTACGGCTACCTGAACTGGGAATCCTACAGCAACCTCAGCTACTTCACCCGCATCCTCCCGCCGCTGCCCCCCAACTGCCCCAGGCCGATGGGGGTGAAAGGTACTGCAGGAGGCAGAAAGAGCCCTTGCCCAGATGCCTGGCTCTGCTTTATGTCAGGAGGAGTAGGAGGAGGAAGTTGGGGAGTAAGGGAGGCAGGAGAAGAGGGAAAAGGAGGAATGGTGCAGGAGGAGGGGAAGAGAAGGAAGGTAAGAAGGAGGAGAGAGAGGGAGGAAGAGGGAAGAGAGGGAGGGGAAGAAGAGGGGAGTAGATGAAGGGAGGGGAGGGGAGAGGGCGAGGGAGGGGAGGAGAAGAGGAGTTGGAGGGGGAGGGGAAGAGAGAGAAGGTATGGAGGAGGAGGCTGAAGGGGAGTAGAAGAGGAAAGAGGAGGGGAAGGAGGAGGAGGGAGGAGTAGAGGAGGAGTAGAAGGAGGGAGTAAGAAAGTAGGGAGTAGAGGCAGAACAGCCGCCTTTGCTAGAAAGAAGGAAGTGGGGAGAAGAAAGTTGGATGCAGACGAAACAATATAAAGCTAACTTGGAATGTGATCTAGTTTATTGTATTTGAATAATGATATATGTATCTTGTGTATTGAAGATATATCAAGTTGCATGTTGAATGTGGAGAAAAAATGTTGGGGGAAAGAAAGAAGGAGAGGGAGAGGGGAGGGGGTAGTAGAGGAGGGAGGAGAAGGGGAGGAAGAAGAGGGGAGGAGGAGGAGGAGAGTGACAAGAAGATGGAGGTGAAGGAAGAAGAGGAGGAGAGGGAGGGGGGAAAGAGGAGAGGGAGGAGGGGGGGCGACAAGAAGATGGAGGTGAAGGAAGAAGAGGAGGAGGAGATGAAGAAAGGGAGGGGAGAGGGAGGGGAGGGGGAGAGAGGGAGGAGGGAAAGAGGAAAGGGAGGAGGGAAAGGGCGACAAGAAGATGGAGGTGAAGGAAGAAGAGGAGGAGATGAAGAGGGGGAGGGGGAGAGGGAGGGGATGAGAGAGGGAGGAGGGAAAGAGGAGAAGGAGGAGGACGGCGAGGAAAAAGATGAGGAAGAGAAAGATGAGAGAGGGAGGAGGGAGAGAGGAGAGGGAGGAGGAGGAGGGAGACAGGGAGATGGAGTGAAGGAAGAAGGAGGAGAAGATGAAGAGGAGGAGAGGGGGTGGAGGAATAAGAGGGGGGAGAGGGAGGGGAGGAGGGAGAGGGAGGGGAGGAGGAGAGGGAGGAGGGAAAGGGGAGGGAGGGATTAGGGGTAGAGAAGGAGGAGGAAGAGAAAGAGGAGGAGAGGGAGCGGAGGAGATGAGGAAAGGGAGGAGGGAAAGAGGAGAGGGAGGAGGAGGAGGGAGACAGGGAGATGGAGTGAAGGAAGAAGAAGAGGAGGAGGAGATGAAGAGAAGGGGGGAATGGGAGGGGAGGAGGAGAGGGAGAAGGACGGGGGAGGAAAGGAGGAGAAAGAGGAGGAGAGGGAGGAGGAAGAGGAGGGGGCTGAGGAGACCACGCTCGCTCAGGGCTCTCCTCTCTGCCCCACAGGACCTCTGGAGTTGCCTGCAGCCGAACTGGTGGCGGAAGAACTTCTGCTGCGCCAGACTTTCCACCCGGACCCTCAAAGGACCAACCTGATGTTTGCATTCTTCGCCCAACATTTCACCCACCAGTTCTTCAAGACCTTTGGCAAGATGGGCCGGGGCTTCACCAGGGCTCTGGGACACGGGGTGAGGAGAAAAGCGGGGGAACTCCTGGGAAGGGCAGATCTGGAATTGATTCTGGGGTCCCCAACATTTCTCGGGCAGAATTTGGGGGGGGGCTTGGCTTAGTCCACTAGCTGCTCTTGAAAGGAAACGAGGACTAAATGGTGTGGATAAAAATATATATATATATTATCTTCTTCCCACACCCGATTAAACAGATTAACACGCACAATCTGCCCTTCTTGTGTATCTTGTGAAAGCTTTTATCAGAAACACACCTTCAGGAAATGATCGCCCAAAAAGTCTGAGCGCAAACCTGGACAGTAAACCAGCAAAGAGCAGCTGGGGATAAGGGTAGGATATTATTATTATTATTATTATTATTATTATTATTATTATTATTATTATTATTATTAGAGTCAGCGTTGATGGAGGTCAACAATAGGAAGCTTCTCAAGGTGAAGCAAACTAAGGACCAGTACAGAAAAAATGTAACTCAATGTCATATGGACAGTTGGCGGAACAAAGCATTGCATGGTCAGTTCTTGGAGAAGATTGAAGGCAAAGTGGATAAGGAAAAGACCTGGTCATGGCTTACAAGTGGAACACTCAAAAAGGAGACAGAAGGACTAATACTGGCGGCACAAGAACAGGCCATTAGAACAAATGCCGTCAAATTGAAAAATCAACCGACGATCCAAAGTGCAGACTCTGTAAAGAAACAGATGAAACAATCGATCACATACTCAGCTGCTGGAAAAAGATCGCACAGACTGACTACAAGCATAGACATGATGCTGTGGCACAGATGATCCACTGGAACTTGTGCCTGAACTACCATTTACCAGTGGCAAAGAACTGGTGGGATCGTAAGCCCGAAAAAGTGGTTGAAAACGAGCAAGCAAAACTACTGTGGGAATTCCGAATTCTGAAGCATAACACACCAGACATTGTGATCGTGGAGAAAAAGAATGGATCATCGACATTGCAATCCCAGGGGACAGCAGAATTGAGGAGAAGCAGCTAGAGAAATTAGTGAAATACGAAGATCTAAAAATCAAGCTGCAATGATTCTGGCATAAGCCCTTGAATGTGGTCCCAGTGGTCCTTGGCACGCTGGGCGCAGTACCAAAGGATCTCAGCGGACATTTGAAAACCATCGGACAAAATCTCCATCTGTCAATTGCAAAAGGCCGCTTTACTGGGATCGGCAAACATAATTCGCCACTACATCACGCAGTCCTAGGTGCTTGGGAAGCGCCCAATTGGTGATGAAATACGAAATCCAGCATAGTGATCTCGTTTGCTGTGTTGTACTGACATAATAATGATAATGATAATGATAATGATAATGATAATGATAATGATAATGATAATGATAATGATAATGATAATGATAATGATAATACCAAGAAAAACCTAGATGATATCATGATCTTAAAATCAAACTACAGTACAACGACCAGTACAGGCAGTCCCAGTGGTAATCGGCATACTGGGTGCTGTGCCAAAAACCTCAGCCGGCATTTGAAAACAATAGACATTGGCAAAACCACAATCTGTCGGTTGCAAAAGGCCACCGTACTTGGATCTGCGTGCATCATACGAAAATACAGTACATCACACAGTCCTAGATGCTTGGGAAGTGTTCGACTTATGATATTGTGATATGAAATCCAGCATATAAATCTTGTTTGCTGTGCATTACTGTTTTGTTGTGAATAAAATAATAATAATAATAATAATAACAATAATAACAATAATAACAATAATAATAATGTTGTGATTCCGTCTGAGGCTCCTCAGGGAACGGCTGAACCTCTGCCGGCTCCCTGCTCAGAGGGGGAGGATGAGGAACAGGAGGTTCAGGCAGACGGGGAGGAGGAATATCAGGCCGAGGGAGAGGGAGAACAGCCAGAATCCCCCGGGGTGGAGCTCTCCCCAGCAAGCAGCCTGGAGTCCTTAGATGAAAATGCTCAAGCCATCTTCGATCACAGGCAGAGAAGAGCAGAACAACGAAGGGGACAATTAGCCAGGTACTTCCAGTCCTAAATGGGTAACAGCTGGGTTTGGGTGTGGTTCTCCCCAGAAAGGCTGAAAAGGCAGACCCACCCTTCCTGTATTGTGGAGTAGTATCTTTGGGAGTCCTGGGACCTGGCTGTGATCTTTGGCGTCTCTGATTCTGGCTTGTGGCCTTGAAGGCTGAAACCTTGGGGGAAAAGGCGGGGGGGCTTATTCTCTACAGTGGTGTGTGTGCCAGCAAGAAGTCTGCTGTATTGTCTGGCCGTCAGGACTTTGCTGTGAAGCCTCATAGCCTGCCTGTTGGGAAGAACAGGTTTTTCTCTGTGTTTATTTTTCAAACTATAAAGTGCTTTTGCTTTTACCAGCGTGTCTGGCTGCTTTTTCCAGTTGGTGTTGAAGTCTGGGGGCACCCAGACAGAACAAATAACAACAACAGTAGTAGTAATAATAACAACAACATCATCAGTAGTAGTAATAATAATAACAACAACAACAACAGAGTTGGAAGGGACCTTGGAGGTCTTCTAGTCCAATCCCCTGCTTAGGCAGGAAACCCTACACTACTTCCACAAATTATTATCCAACATCTTCTTAAAAACTTCCACTGTTGGAGCATTCACAACTTCTGGAGGCAAGCTCTTCCACGGATTAATTGTTCTCACTGTCAGGAAATTTCTCCTTAGTTCTAAGCTGCTTCTCTCCTTGTTTAGTTTCCACCCGTTGCTTCCTGTTCTACCCTCAGGTGCTTTGGAGAATAGCTTGACTCCTTCTTCTTTGTGGCAACCCCTGAGATATCGGAAGACTGCTATCATGTCTCCCCTGGTCCTTCTTTCCTTTGGACTAAATATTTACCGAGTTCCTGTAATGGTTCTTCATATGTTTTATCCTCCAGTCCCCTAATCATCTTTGTTGCTCTTCTCTGCACACTTTCTAAAGTCTCGACATATTTTTTATATTGTGGCTATGGTTTGATTCTCTCTCCGCTCCCTTTTAAGTTTTCAAACTTTTTAGATTACTGAATCTAAATTTAGATGACTGAATTTTAAGAGCTGGGGTGGCGCAGTGGTTAGAGTGCAGCACGGCAGGCTACTTCAGCTAATTGCCAGCTGTGGTTCAGCAGTTCAAATCTCACCACCAGCTCAAGGTTGACTCAGCCTTCCATCCTTCCAGGTGGGTCAAAGGAGGACCCAGATTGTTGGAGGCAATATGCTGATTCTGTCAACTGCTTGGAGAGGGCTGTAAAAACATTGAGGTGGTATATAAGTCTAAATGCTATTGCTGTTGCTGAATGCTCTCTCTCTCTCTCTCACACACACACACACACACACACAAACACACACACTTGTATAGACACAAAAGAGATCAAGAAATGACTCCTATGTTATATTGGCTCTTCCCTGCAGGTGGATCTTGGCCACATCTACGGAGACAACTTGGAACGCCAACATCAGCTACGCCTCTTCAAGGATGGGAAGCTGAAATATCAGGTCAGAAAGTTGAACAAAAAAACCTCCTCAATCTTCTATGTTTCTACATTTCTATAATTGATCTAGCTGGTCAGAACAAAATCCAAGATCCAAGTCACTCATGCCCTCATCACCTCGAGGTTCGACTACTGTAATGCTCTCTACGTGGGGCTGCCTTTGAAAAGTGTTCGGAAACTTCAGATCATGCAGAATGCAGCTGCGAGAGCAATCATGGGTTTTCCCAGGTATGCCCATGTTACACCAACACTCCGCAGTCTGCATTGGTTGCCGATCAGTTTCCGGTCACAATTCAAAGTATTGGTTAGGACCTATAAAGCCCTTCATGGCATCGGACCAGAATATATCCAGGACCGCCTTCTGCCGCACGAATCCCAGTGACCGGTTAGGTCCCACAGAGTTGGCCTTCTCCGGGTCCCGTCGACTAAACAATGTCGTTTGGCGGGACCCAGGGGAAGAGCCTTCTCTGTGGCGGCCCCGACCCTCTGGAACCAGCTCCCCCTGGAGATTAGAACTGCCCCCAGCTTCCTTGCCTTTCGTAAAGTTCTTAAGACCCATCTCTGCCGTCAGGCTTGGGAGAACTGAGACATCACCCCCGGGCCTATACAGTTTATACATGGTATGTTTGTGTGTATGTTTGCTTTTTAGTGTTTTTTAAATTATTAGATTTGTTCTTAAATTGTCTTTGTTATTGTTGTGAGCCGCCCCGAGTCTACAGAGAGGGGCGGCATACAAATCTAATAAGTAAGTAAGTAAGTAAGTAAGTAAGTAAGTAAGTAAGTAAGTAAGTAAGTAAGCAAGCAAGCAAGCAAGCAAGCAAGCAAGCAAGCAAGCAAGCAAGCAAGCAAGCAAGCAAGCAAGCAAGTAAGTAAATAAATAAATAAATGCATACATACATACATAAATACATACATACATACATACATACATACATACATACATACATACAGAAAGAAAGAAAGAAAGAAAGTAAGTAAGTAAGTAAGCAAGCAAGCAAGCAAGTAAATAAATAAATGCATACATACATACATACATACATACATACATACATACATACATACATACATACATACAGAAAGTAAGTAAGTAAGTAAGTAAGTAAGTAAGTAAGTAAGTAAGTAAGCAAGCAAGCAAGCAAGCAAGCAAGCAAGCAAGTAAGTAAGTAAATAAATAAATGCATACATACATACATACATACATACATACATACATACATACAGAAAGAAAGAAAGAAAGAAAGAAAGAAAGTAAGTAAGCAAGCAAGCAAGTAAATAAATAAATGCATACATACATACATACATACATACATACATACATACATACATACATACAGAAAGTAAGTAAGTAAGTAAGTAAGTAAGTAAGTAAGTAAGTAAGTAAGTAAGTAAGTAAGTAAGTAAGTAAGTAAGTAAGTAAGTAAGTAAGTAAGCAAGCAAGCAAGCAAGTAAATAAGTAAGTAAGTAAGTTTGGCTATTCTCCTAATTGTGATCCTTGGCTCTTCTCTCCCCCCCAACAGCTGATGAAGGGGGAGATGTACCCCCCAACAGTGAAGGAAGCCGGCGTGCACATGATCTACCCTGAAGGCATCCCTCCGGAGCAGAGGTTCGCCATGGGTCAGGAGGTCTTCGGGCTTCTTCCAGGCCTCCTGATGTATGCCACCCTCTGGCTGCGGGAGCATAACCGGGTTTGTGACCTCCTGAAGCAGGAACACCCCACCTGGGATGACGAGCAGCTCTTCCAAACCGCCCGGCTCATTCTGACAGGTGGGAAAGGGGGCCACAAGGAGTCCTAGCCGCCCGTCGTGAGGTTGGGGTTGAGAGGAAGTCCCAAACAGGTGATATAAATAAGCATTTATGCGAATATCGTTCCCAATAGCTCTTTTGGAAGAAATGGTGGCAAATACCTTCACAGCTGCTGCCATTTCCGACTTGAATTGTCACGTTAAAACCGTGGCTACAGCAGCAATCCAACCAGCACGCAAGGCAATAACTCAGCAGGATTCAAATATAAAATTGTTTATATACAATAATATAAAACAGGATGCATGTATATAAATACCCCTGCAGCTCTTGCAAGAAGCAGAAGTAGAAACAGAAATAACAGAAGCTATAGTAGTATATAACTACTTGGGAGGTTTTGCCTCCCAAGGATAATCCTATCTGTCCGTCCATTACCCTGGGGGGGGGGAATCACTGACCTCCTCAGAGAGGGTCCACAACTTGGGCGTCCTCCTCGATCCACAGCTCACATTAGAGAAACATCTTTCAGCTGTGGCGAGGGGGGCGTTTGCCCAGGTTCGCCTGGTGCACCAGTTGCGGCCCTATTTGGAGCGGGAGTCACTGCTCACAGTCACTCATGCCCTCATCACCTCGAGGCTCGACTACTGTAATGCTCTCTACTTGGGGCTACCTTTGAAGAGTGTTTGGAAACTTCAGATCGTGCAGAATGCAGCTGCAAGAGCTATCATGGGCCTTCCTAAATACGCCCATGTCACACCAACACTCCGCAGTCTGCATTGGTTGTCGATCAGTTTCCAGTCACAATTCAAAGTGTTGGTTATGACCTATAAAGCCCTTCATGGCATCGGACCAGAATACCTCCGGGACCGCCTTCTGCCGCACGAATCCCAGCGACCAGTTGGTCCCACAGAGTTGGCCTTCTCCAGGTCCCGTCGACTAAACAATGCCGTTTGGCGGGACCCAGGAGAAGAGCCTTCTCTGTGGCAGCCCCAGCCCTCTGGAACCAACTCCCCCCAGATATCAGGGTTGCCCCCAGCCTCCTTGCCTTTCGTAAGCTCCTTAAAACCCACCTCTGTTGTCAGGCATGGGGGAATTGAGACTTTCCCTTCCCCCTAGGCTTATAAAAAAATTATGCATGGTATGTCTGTATGTATGATTGGTTTCTTAAATTGGGGTTTCTTTTTAAATTAACTTAAATATTAGATTTGTTTATATTGTTTTATTACTGTTGTTAGCTGCCCCGAGTCTACGGAGAGGGGCGGCATACAAATTTGATTAATAAATAAAATAAATAAATAACTAAATAACTATTGCCTTACAGGGAGACTGCCCAGGTTCAAATCCCGGTAAGGGTATGGCTAGCTGATGAGAGCAAAATAGCTTGAAATAGATCTATATTAGTAGAATATACATACTGCTCAAAAAAAAATAAAGGGAACACTCAAAGAACACATCCTAGATCTGAATGAATGAAATATTCTCATTGAATCCTTTGTTCTGTACAAAGTGGAATGCGCACAATGGCATGTGAAACTGATTGTCAATTAGGGTTGCTTCCTAAGGGGGCAGTTTGATTTCACAGAAGTTTGATCTACTTGGAGTTATATTGTGTTGTTTAAGTGTTCCCTTTTTTTTTGAGCAGTGTGTATATCACTCAAAATATTCCATGGGGAAAAAACCCGAACTCACAAAAATCTACGTACATATACCCATGAAAATCTGTGAAAACATACACAAACACACACACAGTGGTACCTCTACCTAAGAACACTTCTACTTAAGAACTTTTCTAGATAAGAACCCGGTGTTCAAATTTTTTTGCATCTTCTTAAGAACCATTTTCTACTTAAGAACCCGAGCCTGGAAAAATTTCCCAGGAAATTTGAGAGCAGCACAAAGACCCGCTCAGTTTCCTGTCATTCCCCCTTTAATCCCGGCCATCTCGGGCTTTTCTGGGCTGCCAGAGGAGCCTTTCGGTGGTGCGTAAGGAGGCTTTGGCAGTCCAGAGCGAACGAAGCATTTTCCTTTCTCTGGACACTTAGAGAGAGAATAAATCTCTGCCAGCGCCCAGAGAAAAGAAATGCTCCCTTTGCTCTGGGCAGCCCAGAGAGAACGGAGCATTTTCCTTTCTCTGGGCACTTGGAGAGAGAATAAATCTCTGCCAGCGCCCAGAGAAAAGAAATGCTCCCTTTGCTCTGGGCAGCCCAGAGAGAACGGAGCATTTTCCTTTCTCTGGACACTTAGAGAGAGAATAAATCTCTGCCAGCGCCCAGAGAAAAGAAATGCTCCCTTTGCTCTGGGCAGCCCAGAGAGAACGGAGCATTTTCCTTTCTCTGGTCACTTGGAGAGAGAATAAATCTCTGCCAGCGCCCAGAGAAAAGAAATGCTCCCTTTGCTCTGGGCAGCCCAGAGAGAACGGAGCATTTTCCTTTCTCTGGTCACTTGGAGAGAGAATAAATCTCTGCCAGCGCCCAGAGAAAAGAAATGCTCCCTTTGCTCTGGGCAGCCCAGAGAGAACGGAGCATTTTCCTTTCTCTGGGCACTTGGAGAGGGAATAAAGCACTTCGCTGTGGTGACTCCCTTGCGCTACCTCCCACACACCCGGCGCGTGGTTGCCTCCCGGAGCATCTGGGCGCGGAAAGACAAAAGGGGGCACTTCGCCCTGGCCAAATTAACTCGGCTTCAGCCAAACAGAGGAGTCACCACAGTGAAGGAAAGGTGCCGGCTACAAAGCAAGCAAGTGAGGCGAGAGGGGAACCCTTCAGAATGGGAAGGAAGAGGAAGCAGGCAGCAGCAGCAACAGCAGCTGCCTTTCGGTCAAAGGAATGGGTGTCTCTCTCTGGCACAGTGTATGGGAGGCAGCCTCGCGCCAGGTGTATGGGGGGCGTGTGCTCCTCCTCACTGCCTCAGAGTCCCTCTTTTTTTTTGTTAAGCCTTAAAGTCATAGTTCCCTCTAAGCTGAGCAGTGAGCAATCGCTCACTTAAAAATCATCATCAACTCAGAGTTTTCCAAACCTGCCCAGAAGCCGAGAGGGAAAGAGTGAGAGGGAAGGAGAGAGAGAGGGAGAGAGAGAAACAGATAGAAAAAAGAGAGGAAGGAAAAGAGAAAGAAAAAGAATGGGAGTAAGGAAGAGAGAAAGAAAATCAAAATCTAGTTTGAAACTAGCTCAACTATTTAAGTGGCCTTTTGATATTGATAGAGTTGCCCTATTATGAGCTCACTGTTATAGACACACAGTACAGTATTTTATTTTGAAATTCTCTGCGGCAAAACAGGGTGGGTTTTTTATTTGTTTGCTTGTTTGTTTGTTTGTTTACTTATTTATTTATTTCTGTGCCACCCAGTTCCAAAGGGACTGCCGCTCAGACACTATACTTTTCCGCCCACCCCCCAAAAAAATTAGAGGGAACACTGCTTAAAGTTTTGGATTTATTTGATTCCCCTCACCTCCTCTTCTTCCGTCGGCAGCAACTGTCCTCCCCTTCTTCCTCCTCCTCCTCCCACCCAAATTCCGAGCTTTTATTTCTTTCCTAATGGGTTTGCATACCTATACCCATGAAAATCTATGAATATATATATATGCAAATATGGCAGGGAGCATATGTTTGGGTATACAGAAAAACCTTTAATCTTTCCCCTGGTTCAGCTGATAAGGTGTTCTGTCTGGGTGGCCCCAGACTTCAACACCAACTGGAAAAAGCAGCCAGGCATGCTGGTAAAAGCAAAAGCACTTTATAGTTTGAAAAATAAACACAGAGAAAAACCTGTTCTTCCCAACAGGCAGGCTATGAGACTTCACAGCAGAGTCCTGATGGCCAGACAATACAGCAGCCTTCTTGCTGGCACACCCACCACTGTAGAGAATAAGACCCACACCTTTTCCCCCCAAGGTTTCAGTATTCAAAGTCACAAACCAGAATTCCAAGACGCCAAAGATCACAGCCAGGTCCCAGGACTCCCAAAGATAATACTCCACAAGCCAGGAAGGGTGGGTCTGCCTTTTCAGCCTTTCCAGAGAGCACCACACCCAAACCCAGCGTTTGCCTCTTTAGTGCTGAAAGTACCTGGCTAATTGTCCCCTTCGTTGTGTTGCTCTTCTCTGCCGGAGATCGATGATTGCTTGTGCATTTTCATCTAAGGAATCCAGGCTGCTTGCTGGGGAGAGCTCCCTCTCGGGGGACTTTGGCTGTCCTCCCTCTCCCTCAGCCTGAGATTCCTCCTCCCCGTCTGCCTGAACCTCCTGTTCCTCATCCTCCCCCTCTGAGCAGGAAGCCGGCAGAGGATCAGCCGTTCCCTGAGGGGCCTCAGACGGAATCACAACATAAGGGAGGAGAACTTATGGCTTAGTGGGTAAAAAGCCTTGCCTAACAAGGCAAACAGCCCAAGTTCCAATCCTAGAAGGGTATGGCTAGCTGATGAGAGCTCAGTAATCTTCTATATTAGTTTCTCTTTACTTCTTAATCAGTTTTTTATAGGCTTGCACACACACACACACACACACACCCTAGTGAAGTTAAGCCAAGTCCAGGCTCCAAGCCATCTCACATGGGTCACAACAGATCCTGTTTCTAATTCCTGTTGGCTGACTTGCTGTGATGGCTCTGCCAGCTCATAGTTTAATTTAAGTTTAATTAATTTATTTGACTCATATACCGCCCAATCCCATGGGACTCAGGATGGCTTCCAACAATGAAGTCATAGAATAGTGCATTAGAAGTTAATAAAATATGCATCAAAGGCAAATTGCTTGTGTGTCCCACCACACTTGGCCAATAAAACTTCTATTCTATTCTATTCCAGATTCTACTCTACACTCTACTCAACTCTACTCTACTGTATTCTATTTTATTCTATTCCATATTCTATTCTACTCCACTCTATTCTACTCCATTCTACTCTATTCCATATTCTACTCTACTCTATTCTATTCCATTCCATATTCTACTCTACACTCTACTCTACTCTATTCCATATTCTACTCTACTCTACGCTACTCTATTCTATTCATATTCTACTCTACTCTATTCTATTCCATATTCTACTCTATTCTATTCCCATATTTTACTCTACTCTATTCATATTCTACTCTACTCTATTCTATTCCATTCCATATTCTACTCTACTCTACACTCTACTCTATATTTCATATTCTACTCTACTCTACTCTATTCTATTCATATTCTACTCTATTCTATTCCATTCCATATTCTACTCTACACTCTACTCTACTCTATTCCATATTCTACTCTACTGTATTCTATTCTATTCCATATTCTACTTTATTCTATTCCATATTCTACTCTACTCTACACTACTCTATTCTATTCATATTCTACTCTACTCTATTCTATTCCATTCCATATTCTACTCTACACTCTACTCTACCCTATTCCATATTCTACTCTATTTTATTCCCATATTTTACTCTACTCTATTCATATTCTACTCTACTGTACTCTATTCTATTCCATTCCATATTCTACTCTACTCTACACTCTACTCTACTCTATTCCATATTGTACTCTACTCTACTCTATTCATATTCTACTCTATTCTATTCCATTCCATATTCTACTCTACACTCTACTCTATTCCATATTCTACTCTACTCTACTCTATTCTATTCATATTCTACTCTATTCTATTCCATTCCATATTCTACTCTACACTCTACTCTATTCCATATTCTACTCTACTCTATTCTATTCTATTCCATATTCTACTTTATTCTATTCCCATATTTTACTCTACTCTACTCTACTCTACTCTACACTACTCTATTCTATTCATATTCTACTCTACTCTATTCTATTCCATTCCATATTCTACTCTACACTCTACTCTATTCCATATTCTACTCTACTCTATTCTATTCTATTCCATATTCTACTTTATTCTATTCCATAT